>NC_142523.1:14180423-14415423 GCF_964205215.1 Stylophora pistillata
GTCATAGTTTTTATGGAGTATATTACAACGATCTCTAAGCGATTCTCGATGTTTATAGGTGCAAATGTCAACACTGTCATGGCGAAGCTTTGGAGGACGCAATGGAGTTTCGTTGCTGTCATGAAGTAATAAATGCCATCGGTAAATTAGTGTTTGATGGTTCTATAGAGAATATAAAGTGTATAACACAACACGAAGATTTCTCAGCCTTGATCAACCCGACAGTACTGATGCAAGTGGGGCTATTATTACGCTATCGCCGACAAACCGGTTCTACGCAAAACGAGTGAGTACAGTAAATTACGTATGCTCCAAATCTATCGCATATATCACAGGATAATAATCTTAAAACGTGTTATTAAAACAAAAGTTGCTTTCTTAACCAGTTCAGCAGAAAATATAGTTGAATGATAATAGCCCTTGAAAGTTTTAGAACCCATCTTGACGGGTAGGCAAAGCGGTCAGAAATTACAGGTTTTGTATGGGAATCCCATGGCAAATAACTTTTCCCAGAATCAAATTTTACGCAATTCATGAATCGCAACGTTAAAACACCGAGTAGAAGATTTTATTCACGAAGTTTGAAGATTGTAGGTTTGATACAAGACGCTCAGTTAATTTTTCTAATTTCCACACATTTGTCTGTAAATCTTTTGCGCGCCGCCCCTTCTACCCTGCGAAAAGTTACAAACAAATGTATGGAAAATTAACTGAGAATCTTGTATCCAACCTGCATTCTTCAAACTAGGTGAATACATATATCTTATTAACCAAGCGCGAGGGTCGTACTGGGAGAATATCGGCCCGAGGTCTTGACAGTACGGACCGAGCGCAGCGAGGGCCGTACAAAAAAAAACGAGGGCCGATATTCTTCCAGTACGGTCCCGAGCAAGCTTGGTTAATAAGAGATTTATTATACGACTGAAGTTCAAAGAGACACAAGTGCGGTATCATTCGGGACCATTCGGGACCGTGCCCGGTCCAATACTTAGAGAATATTGGACCGGCAATAGAGCCTTTCGATTGGTTGATTTTAGTTATTGACCTTCAGACTGCCCGAGTCGTGTAATAAAATCTTCTACTCAGTACTTTAACGTTGCGATTCATGAATTGCGTAAAATTTGATTTTGTAAAAAGTTTTTTGCCATGGGATTCCCATACAAACACTGTAATTTCTGACCGCTTTGCCTACCCGTCAAGATGGCTTCCAAAACCGTCTCAAGGTCTATTTCAATTTGTTGTGACTCTTTTGTTTCTCAGAAAATTAATAGTTTCATTTTCTTCTCTCTGTGTAGATTTCTTAGATCAGTTGCGTATCGATGGTTGATTAGATGGCTTTGTGGCTTCATGGGTTGGGATAACCGAAGACCATTATGTGCCTGCGTATTTAGTGCTGTTAGGAACAAGTATCCTTCAAGCCACAAAAGAGGTTACAAGCCTGTTGAAGATGAACAACCAGGACACTAAAGTGAAATTTTATCTAATCCTCTATCCTTAAATTAATTTATGTAATAATGTCTCCTTTGTTCCAATGCTACAGACAAATATACTTCCTCCATATTAAGTACATCTTCCATCTGAAACATGCGAATTATATGTGCAAAACTATCTTACATGTCTTTTCTCCTTTTGAGTTAAAATCGGAGTCGTTGGAGCTTTTGTCGTATCTCTCGTTGGCACTGAACCCTTGATTAACACTCGGCGCATGTTTTGTTCGCTCATGCTTTCAACAATAGTAAGATCTCGGGTAAAACATGAATCTTCGAAGTGTGCAGAGCACAAGCAAGCATGTTTATTCACGGGTTCCTTGAAGTCTTCTGGTCTATGTACTTGGACAAATTTCACCCATTTCGATCTTATCTCTGGATTAGAAGGGAACTGATGCATCGTTATACCAGGTGTGTATGAATTATTGCTACAACTGGTCTTATTTGGTGCTCCAGCGACACATCTTTTCCCTCCTTTACGCTTTCGACTAGAGTCCGCCGTTGCTGTAGTGTTACACACAATGTGACGTCACGAGGTTAGTTATTTGGTGGTCCGGCCGAGCGAAGTGGCGGTAAAAAAATTTCAAGCGGTGACAGCGATTCAAATGGAAAAATTCAGTACTTATAATTACCGGATTGCTCCCAAATTCCTCAAGTATATTAAAGACGATATAAGCAACTAGAATCTGTCGAAAAAAAAAACTTGTCATATGCACTTTAATTTATGCGGAATACTTGTAAATTAGCTGGTGTGTCATGCCATTATGTATTGTTACAACTAAAGAGTTAGGCGTATCACACAATAAACTTGTTTTGTATCGTTATATGACATGTATAAAACAAATAACAGAACTATTTGGAAGCACGTTTCAAATAATTTTTACAGCATGAATTTCTAGTGACCATATTTAAATGGCTTGTCGTCCAGTTAACTCTCGCCAAACCCATCGCCTTCTGCTCATTACAAAGCAATGGTTTTCAACTCAGCATTATTTCAAATATCTCTATTTTAGTTTTTTTTTAATCTAGTTTTAGCACAAACTTATCTTGGAATCTATAAGAATGGAACACGGCGAAGGATTTTCATTCGCTCTCGTACAGTATGTCATCATTTGTTTCTTACGTGAAGTATTTATGCCCGAATCAGACTGAACGTAGTTTTATACAAATGATATAATTATTATCCGTGACCCGTGAAAAGCTATCTTTATGCGTAGAAATTTTAGAGGAAGAATCAGCACCACACCTTTCTGAAAATGGTTGTAAAGTTCCTATTATTTGACACCTTTTTGGCTAATGCGTACCTCAGTTACAGCTGATGACGACTAGCTTTGCTTTTAGGCTTACTTTTCACCGAGTCGCGTCAGCGAAATATCGTTTATCGATTAGAAAAAGATGATTGATTAAGTTTTGTCTATTGGATACACCGTTACTTCCTCTAAAGATATCGAAAACTGAAGGCAGAGGGTCGAGTTAATCTTCAGCTGCCTTGACTGAACTTTCAGAGTTCGGTTTTTAGTCAAATTGAAATGAGTACAAAGAATGAATCAATAGGCTTAAATTAGAAGTCCTCTCACACTGTACGCGAATCCTTTTTAATATTGCAAGAAAGTGAGAGAGAGAATAAAAAGAAGGCAGTCTTAAGAGTCAGTTCTTAGAACAAACAATATATATCAACCAAAAAATATAGAAAGTATCATCAAGCAGATTTGCTTTAATTAATAAATAATTACTTTGTATAATTGACGTTAGTTTTACTTCATAATGTAGGGAACAATTCTCGCGTTTCCTTCATATCTATGAAACCCAAAATCATGCTAAACCAACATCGAATCCTGTGCAAAATATTCGATAAAGAAAGGCAAGAGTAATTATGTTAAAAGTCTTCTTGCATCACACAAATATGATGTCATGCTCTATCTACAAACTCCATATTTTGCACAATTTCGCTCCCTTCAAAATCAACAGCAAATAATTGTGCAAGACTTAAACGTCTGAATTATGATCAACTCAAAGAATGAAATATTTCTTATTCAATCAAATTCTTTCTCTTCTCTTCACTTGCTTATGGAAGCTTGTTGAAGTGATGTTTGTATTAAACAAGAAATAATACTTTTCTAATAACTTCATGTTTGCTTAATAATGATAGCTGTTGAACGTTGAAAAAAAAAAAAAAGAATGAATGAAATGATACATCCCTTCGAAGGTGTACCTTTCACAAGAGAAATATATTTCCTCTGAGAAGGTGAGAAAGGATTTTTTTCTAATTTTTTTCTTTTTATTATTCTTATAAGTCGTGAGGGAAATTCGAACTCGCAGCGGAAGACCAAAGTACTCTACGTTGGCAAAGTTTCACAGCCTTGCTCTAAATTGACACTCACCTGCCGTATTCACTCTTTCGCAATTATAATAATAATAATAATAAAACGCTAAGTTCTGTTCCCTAAGTTTACCATCAAGCAGCGACTCAAACTGTCAAGCAACAATATACAAGCCACAGGAAAGGAATTTAGGTACATTTGTTGCCAGGGAGATTTTTTTTCTCTCTTCGTACGTGGGTCCTCCTTTGTTTTTTAATTACTCGCTCGCTGTTTAACCATAGCTGATGTGCGTCAACAGATGAGTTATGGTAATGGTGGGAGAGTACAGTCCAATTCGGTTAGCAAATATACGAGTGATAACAAAATCGAACAACCGCACAACAAAGAACACCCCAAATATTTTAAAGTGAATTACCTCTTGAAAGGTAAGGATAGTTCTGTTAACGGTTTTATGGAGGATGAATTTAAATTGAGATGTTCAGTTCGTAGTGTGCATTAGGCAAGAAAACGATCAAACAACCGAAAGTGGAAAAATACATCCATTTATTCCCGGTTAGTGACGCACAAATGTCATTCAAGATAACTAAAATAAAATTAGGCCAGGCTGCTGAAGATTGAAAAATGGGACGACGAAGGTAGCCAGATATATTTTTCATAAGATAAGTTTTTTTTTCAACGAAACAGTACACCACTGCGTGTGAAGAAATTCGCCTTACTTCCTAAGATTCAGTAAAATTTCCTTAATATTTTTCATTGTTTTAAACAGGAAAAATGCTACAGGAAATGGAATGTTTCATACTCTTCGCTCTCTTTACCAGTCCGGATTGTGTTTCTCTAAATAACCAGTGTGGAGCAAATAGCATGGGAGGTACGGCTCCTAAGAATTTACGTTGTTAAGGGTATGTCAAAGTCAGCCCTCCATCCGGTTATGCCGTGTGCGATGAGAAATCACCTCCCAGAGTTTATCTACCACAGAAACGGAATGTTAAAAACAGAAGAAGAAAGGAATAATTGTTGGTTGCCTTGGGTACCACAACCGATTCAGGATCGTAATATTTCGACAGCATTTACCTATTTAGCATTTTTTAGTATGACTTTCCCCTAGACTAAATTATTTATCTTCTACACTGTAATTGTTTGATATCAGCCCCCACCTATCGTGAGTGATAGAGCATTAGCTTCGACTATTTCTCGTAAAGGAAAAAAGGTCCGAAGAAATAAACTTTTGTGAAAAGGTAATTGACTGACTAGAAAAGGCTTTCACGTTGAAGGCGAATTGACTGAATGACTCAGTTGCCTATAAATATGAAAAAGCTTGCCACCTGTTCTGCCTTTGAAGAACGAAGGGCATAGCCTGCAGATTATATTTTTCATTGCCTTCTTTATTCCTTCTTCCTCCCTCAGATGATTGTCGAGTGATTGAATTCAAAGAAGGAACAAAAAACAAGATCTTAAAAAATTACGTTATTAGGACAGACCAAGTGCAAGACAAGGATATCTGTGAGTTGAGATGCTATCTTGAACCACACTGCGTGTCTTACAACTACGGTCCGCGGGGAGGTGGGACATTCACATGCGAGCTTAATAGCATGACTCACTTACAAGTCTCCGATTCCTTCGAAGACAAAAACGGATTTTTATACAGAGAGATTTTTGTAAGTACCTGACATCATTCAGTTTTAAATTTAAGAATTAATAAGAAAACTCTGATAAAGTGTTATTTATCTATTCCATCAATCATTTATTAATTGATTATTTTTTTTATTAATTTGTTCTATACATTGGTCCATTTTATTCTTACCTTTTCAGAATCCTTGTGAGAGCAATCCGTGTGCTAATCACGCCACATGTCAAGCGGGATTTGGTGACCATGGGTACCGCTGCCTATGTCCTGCTGGATATCAAGGAGTTCAGTGCGAGACAGGTGATAAAGAAAATTTCTCACGATAAAATGATGAGCTCAGATAACAGGCAAAATTATTTTGACTTAAAAGATGGGTAGAAGGAGAGAGAGCAGGCAGGCAAAGGAGCGAACATGAAAGAAGAAAAATTTATAAGGCCACTTTTATAGATTTGGACGAAATATCTCATCAAGGAGGGTTCTTAACCTATGATTGTTTTATTCTTAAATTTTGTGTAAATGTTGATGAATGCACATCGGGAAAATACAATTGTTCCGTAGAGCACAGATGTGTCGATAATTTGGGAGTAAGTGCTCATGTAAACCTGGATTTAACGGCGATAGAGGAACTTGCCAAGGTGAGAATTTTAAACAATAAAAGAGACAGTAGCGACGAAAGAACAACAGGCACACACATGTAGAATAGCAACAATGGTTTTGACAGTTGGTCTTACATATCGAAAAAAAAGGTCAGTACATGTATTATCCGCTGGTCAGCTGCCAGAGATTGTCAAAAAACCTCGATGAAAAAACTCTGTTATTGATAAGGAGTTAAATGCTTTTCATCAAACATGCACGTAAAGCTCGTTTTGCTCTCTTCCAGATATCGACGAGTGCAATGGTAATAATTTGCCTTGTGACGTAAATACGCACTGTGCAAACACTTATGGCTCTTTCACATGTACGTGCAAACATGGATACACTGGAAATGGGCTCATTTGTACAGGTTTGATTGATGAAGAGCTGGCTTCGCTTTCCTTAGATTATTCCTTTTCCCAATTATCCGAGTATGGGGCCACTAACGATAGCTTCCCTGCGAACTCGACTTTTTGCCATACATTTTAATTCATTTCAAGAAATGTCTATGTCTTCATGATTATTATTTCTTCTGAATTGGCATGGATTTGATTCTTCTCCTGGCCCCGTGATGATTCAAAACTTTGTCCTGTCAGGTGAGTTTATCCAAGCTTTCCTCATGGTAAGGGCAATGCAGTTCCATTTAGTTACCCTGATGTAATACCCTAATTATCAAAACTGGTGCGTCACCGCAATGGCTGTTCCACTGAGAAACTATTGACTCCCAGACTCAGGCAGATGATCCTAAGCCTGCGTTTGAAAGGGGACTGAAGTTTCGAAAGGGTGAAATACGTTTCGACCGGATAAACATTGAAAAAAAAAAATCATGATCAAGAAGCGATGGTAAAAAACTTGAGTGAAAAAATGTGGGTGATAAATGAGCTTAATCAATCTTAGATGTTGACGAATGCACATTGGAGAAACATGATTGTTCCTATCTTCTTCGTAGCTTGCCTAAAGAGTGCCTTGAGTCTTACCTTTTTTCTTTTCGTCTACATTCTTTTAAGATATCGATGAGTGTAAAGATGGCAGCCATGAGTGTCACTTCGCTGCCGATTGTGCAAACATCGCTGGATCATTTGACTGCAGTTGTAAGTCTGGACACCTTGGAGACGGACGGCACTTTTGCTCAGGTATATCCTATCTCTAACTAAATACTAGAACTTATTTAGGTAACGTACGTATCCTCAGGTCATAGTTTACCTTACCTCACCTTTCCTTCCTTAGTCGTGCCTTACCTTTCTCGTTATAGTGAAAGAGGCGTTCATCTGGTCACAAAAAATGCAATTATGACACCTTTCACGCCCACTGATATTTGTCAAAAAGTCCCTTCCGGAGAAAATGGAATATTCTGTTTTAATTGTTATAGAAAAGTTTTTCAATTTTAAGAGGACTTTTTTTGGATCTTACCACCTAACACAATTTTTATAACCTATCAATTTTGCTTACCAGACAACTGGAAAAAGATTAACATCAGTCCTGTCTGTTTTGGGACAAGAAATGACGACTACGGATCCTTTGGAATCCGGGAAGCTGGTAAAATCTTCACATTTAAACTTGTACACATAAATGGCTCCGTGACATGCTACTACGGAAACTTTAATCGAACAAAGTGGGGATGCTCATTGCAAATTTACGGCAACGATAACTTAATGACGGTGATAACTTACAGCAACAAAAGTGTTCTTCCACTTGCTGAGTTCGTGAAAAGCAACGAACAGTATCTTTACCAACTCAGCGATACTGATGTGAACTCTCCCACGCTTGTGTTCAACCTGCTCCCCACCCCACTGGTCGTATCGGTCGGACAGCAGTTCCAAGTATGGTATGGACAAGACTTGGCTGATTTTAGCGAGGAGAATAATGCTGGCAAGACATGCACAGACGTTCATGCTTTGTACCCTTCAAATTGATTTTATTCTGAGATTAAATCTAGATTTATCAAACTCCGAAAAACGAGATGGACATTATAAATGTTCCTCATATATCACCGGGGTGTAAGAAAGACACTAAGTAAATTAGACGTGAGATAACTAAACTTGAAACTGCATCGGTTAAGGGTCTTTTATGGTTTGTCGAAAAGTATTTAAAATCTCAAAGTTATTAATTATACCATAATATTTCTGGTGTCTACGGATTTCCTATTTTAGTTAGATAACTAGCTTTGGCAGAGACCTGAGGGCGATCGACCTCGTAGTGCAACCCTTTAACATTGACTCAGAAAAATATCTCGTATCTTGCTGATCCATTTATAAAGCATGATTAGATTGAAGAGTGAAGTACGATATACAGATCATTAAATTGTAGTGCTTTTATTTCTTAAATGCTGTGGTAAACATTCAATATAGTATATCTCTCACTATTTTTGCAGGAAATGGTCAATTCAAACAAAGATACGCGCATATACCAAAATGTTGAATAGTCTTTTAAGTTCTCCTGAGCATGCTTGAAATGGTGTCAAAAAGTGACTTTGTTGAGAATATACCGAAAAGTTTTCAAAACTTGCTCACCATCGGCTCAGACAATAACATCACACATCATCTCACTGGGAAGCCTTAGTAGGGGACGAACAGACTGTCAGTGGGCATCTGATTAACAACTATTTACCTCAGTCTCGGTGGTTAGTGGTGGCTATTTACCGAGCCGTGAAGCGGCGAGGTAAATATCCACCGCTAACCACCGACACTGAGGTGAATAGTTGTTTTAGTATATACTAAAACAGTGAGGTAATATACACCACCGTCGTTAATTTGAGTGATTTCTTCGCTTGTTACGGATGCAAACCGGGTCGCCTCCGAGTTGCTCGGAGGTAAATAGCAAAGGATATTCGGAGTTTGACTAGCCAATCAGAGCGCGCCTTCAACGCTATACATTATTTTAGTATATACTAAAATATTTTATTTACTTCAGCTAAGTGAGTGACCTGAAAGATTATTTATAAGCTAAATATTATGCACGAAATCATTTAAATGCCAGATCACTTTCACAGAATCAACCAATAAAATCACGAGAAACGATGACTCCAACACATTGTAAATATACCAGTCAGTGCTCAGGAACAAAGCAATCGAAGGTGATGGATGATTTAAATGGAATTCTAGAAGTATAAAATGTTTCATATATCAGGCAATTATAAATCCTAAGTAGACCAAGGAGCCAGACGTTTTTGTTTGTCGTAATGCCGTCCTCCATAGGCTAAGTTACGTTGTTCACCGAACCAGAAAGTACAATTTAGCATTTTTCTAGCCTGTTCGGTAAATTCTAGTGGTCTAATAACGTTCAGTTCAGTAGAACAGCTTGCATTTAATTGCCAATAAGGAGATTTAAAGATTTCTATGTAGTTATATTACCAATATGCATAACGTGAGTTAACCTTTGTAAATAATTATATAATAATTCGATATGTAATAGAAATTACCAGAGTCAATATTGGGTAGATACTCCATTTTTTTTTCGAGAAGACTGACATTATCCTTCAATGACCAGAGAATAATGTCGATCTATTTGATGAATTTTAATGACCTAACATCAAAATACACTTGCTGGCTTGAATCATCTGTGTAGAGAGTGTGCTGTAACTGAAGGTAGTTTTACTAGAATTAAGAAACTTTCTTCCCCATGTAAGAAACCCCAACAAAACAAAGAGCGTACCACACGTTTCTATTCTTGTTTTTTCTTCAGTGCTTGATAGCCTTATTAGATCTTACAGATTAGAAATTAATTAATCTCACGATTGAAATATTATCTAGGTGTTACAGCACGATTACATATCTTGTTTTCACATGACCGCTAGTCTGGGAATTCTAGCAGGACTGGAAAAAGACGTACTTTTACCGGTCTCTCATGAACTCAGAATTATGATTCCATTGTTTGCGATGAGAATTGATTATCTTCGATGAATAAATTCGTTTGAGCAATACACGTGCCGATTAAATTCAAATTTTCCTCATATGCATTGTATTTATGATCCTGACTTATGCTTTTCAAAATTCTAAAATCTTTAGTCGTGTGTTATAGTACCTACTTTTAAATACAATTTTAATCTATGCGGAATACTTGTAAATTAGCTGGTGTGTCATGCCATTATGTAATGTTACAACTAAAGAGTTAGGCGTAGAACACAATAAACTTGTTTTGTATTGTTATCTGACATGTCTAAAAAAAATAACATAACTATTTGGAGGCACGTTTCAAATAATTTTTACAGCATGAATTTTTAGTGACCATATATAAATGGCTTGTCGTCCAGTTAACTCTCGCTCATTACAATGCAATGGTTTTCAACTCAGCATTACTTCAAATATCTCCATTTTAGTTTTTTTTTTATCTAGTTTTAGTACAAAGTTATCCTGGAATTTATAAGAATGGAACACAGCGAAGTATTTTCATTCGCTCTAGTACACTATGTCAGCATTTGTTTCTTATGTGAAGTATTTATGCCTGAATCAGAATGAACGTAGTTTTGTACAAATGATATAATTATTATCCGTGACCCGTGAAAAGCTATCTTTATCCGTAGAAACTTTAGAGGAAGAGTCGGCGCTACACCTTTCTGAAAATGGTCGTAAAGTGCCTCTTATTTGACGCCTTTTTAGCTAGTGACGACTTGCTTTGCGTTTAGGCTTACTTTCCACCATGATTTCACCGAGTCGCGTTAGCGAAATATCGTTTATCGATTAGAAAAGAATGATTGATTAAGTTTTGTCTCTTGGATACACCGTTACTTCCTCCGAAACTATCGAAAACTGAAGGCAGAGAGTCGAGTTAATGTTCAGCTGCCTTGACTGAACTTACAGAGTTCGCTTTTTATTCAAACTGAAATGAGTACAAAGAATGAATCAATAGGCTTAAATTAGACGTCCTCCCCCACTGTTCACGAATCCTTTTTGATATTGCAAGGAAGTTAGAGAGAGAATAAAAAAAAGGCAGTCTTAAGAGTCAGTTCTTTGGACAAACAACATATATCAACCAAAAAATATAGAAAGTATCGTCAATCAGATTTGCTTTAATAAATAATTACTTAGTCTAATTGACGTTAGTTTTACTTCATAATGTAGGAAATAATTCTCGCGTTTCCTTCATATCTATAATATCCGAAATCATGCTAAACCAACATCGAATCATATGCAAAATATTCGATAAAAAAAAGGCAAGATTAATTATGATAAAAGGCTTCTTGCATAACACAAATATGAGGTCATGCTCTATCTACAAACTCCATCTTTTGCAACAAGTTCGGCCCCTTCGAAATCAACAGCAAATAATTTTGCAAGACTTAAACGTCTGAATTATGATCAACTCAAAGAATGAAATCCCTCTTATTAATCAAATTCTTTGTCTTCTCTTCAGTTGCTTATGGAAGCTTGTTGAAGTGATGTTTGTATTAAACTGACATTTTTTGATTCTACTCTGGTTTAAAGATTTAACCGAAATTACAATTCATCGACTCGTTGAGAAGATTAATTGTAATTTCGGTTACATTCATGAAATCTTTGAACCAGAGTAGCATTAAAGCATGCCTGATTGTTCACCTGGTTGCTGGGTGAACTTAAATATATCTGAAATTTAATTGTTCCATTTTGTCAACCTTTCAAGACAACAAAATTGAATCGCTATTCATAATCTAAGTACCTTTGAAAATAGACCCCCATTATCATTAAATCTACATTATTTAATTTAGGAAATGTCTATCTACAAACAATTTCCTGGCTCATAACGATAAAATACATGGCCTCGTTTGAATGAGGCCTTCACTTTACCAATTCAACTTGCCTTCAAGTTCCTCTCAGTACCAGATAATAAACTAAATGCTAAATTAAAAGAACAATTAAACTAACTTCAAACATGACGTTAATCATAATTATAGCTCTCAAAGAGATAAAGAAAAATAAGCCGGAACAACCATCACTGGTGAAACAGTGATCATTTGCGGCAATTCAGTTTCGGCCCAAGATGACACCCCCGTGCCTTTTAAGAAACTCAATTTCGAGTCAATCCGTTTATCGTTATACCGATAAGATCAAAACTGGATTAACCGCGATCCTGAGTAACTAATAAAATATAAATAATACTTCGACGAAGGATTATTGCTAACTGTGCTAAGAACAGCCTAACTGAAAAGATTGGAGCTTAGTCAAAGTATTTTCATTCGCTCTCGTTTAGTAAGGTCTACTCTGGGACCTTAAGTTGCCTTAAGTTGCCGTAAGTTGCCATAAGTCGCCTTAAGTCGCCTAAATTCGCCTTAAAGTCGCCGTAAGTTGCCGTAAGTTGCCTTAAGTCGCCTTAAGTCGCCATTTCAAAGTATTTTCATTCGCTCTCGTTTAGTAAGGCCTACTCTGGGACCTTAAGTTGCCTTAAGTTTCCGTAAGTTGCCTTAGGTCGCCTTAAGCCGCCCAAAGTCGCCTTAAGTCGTCTTAAGTCGCGTAAAGTCGCATTAAGTTGCCTCAAGTCACTATTGGTTACGCGATGTTATAAGGGTTCCACCCTAATCCCAATTGACCCCATTCACCCCACTTTAATCATAAGGATCAGAGGAAGAGGCATGGTGGCTGAATGGTTAGTGCACTGGACTCGACATTAGTCCAGTTTTGGTGTCTAGTGTTGGAGCATTGCATTATGCTCTCGGGTAAGATACTGTAAGCTCAAAGTGCCTCACCTATTCCAGGTGTAAATATGCGTACTGGTTGGCAAGGGGGAGGTAATCCTGTAATGGACTATGAGTTTAATTATTGTTATTGTGAGGTGGGTAATGGCTTCTATATACATAGAAACTCCATGTGAAAATAGTGCTCCACCTGTCTAGCCCCTATGCTGGCATGGGTAATTCCTACATGTAGACAATACTGATGTCGGAATATGACAATGTGTGCTCTTTCATTTTCTTACTAAAACAGCTATATGTTTCAATGAATGAATGAGTAACTTGGACACGTGACTTTGATGAGTCTAAGAAAAAGACTCATTACAGAAATGTACGTGTATCTACAATAGTTATAAGTAATTAAAAGCCATAAGTTTTTAAGAGAGTATTTTAAAAAGACTAATAATTATTACAAAAAATTTAAAACCATTTATACCATCAGCTACAATATAATCTAGTCAGAGTAGGATTCACAAGTCAACAAAATTTCTGTCTTGTATTTCATGATGAAAGAGTTGATAAAAGGGTTGACACTGTGTATTATCATCAGGATATAATAAATATTGAATCACACAAAACCTACAGTATGAGGTCATCAAGATAAAACGATAGAAAGGTATTCTGGAGAAAGGCTCAATTCTTGCCTCTCACTCATACCTTGAGCAGTATAAATAACATTATCAAAAGTCAACTTAACTTAACTGAAACTAAGTTTTATACACTTAACTTAGCCAGAGTAAAAGAATGACAAAAGTGGGCCATTTCTCCAGCATAAACCCATTAATTTGTACTAGTTACTTCCAACATGGTATTCGACCAAATGAAAACATTTGAACTTTGTAGCTTGACGAATCTACTAAAGGTGTAAATATTTATGCATCTTGAGATTTTGATAGTCTTTTTGTACATTTTACCTTCGTCAGTTTGATGATAAACTTACATAAACCATTTCTAAGCCAAGAAAAACCTTATACGTCAAACATGGCCGCCAGAAATATTTGATCACGTGGCTAAGTTTTGTCGTGTGACCAAAGTGCACGTGAGAACAACACGCTCGCGAGCCTGCTTAAAAGTGTACAGAGAAATAATTAATTCATTTGTAAAAGAAAAATTAGCAAAATCTTTAAAAAATTTACTCTGAAAGTTTAACTGGGCAACCGCTTCAATGAAATGGGCGTACTTGAGAAACCAATACTGTTATCCCGCTCCTAACTTCGAAGCATGGAAACTAGTTAGCGGCGCAAAGGTTGTTGGGAGAATTAAAATAGCGGAGACTTTTAGAGCCAGTTATCAGCTTGGAGAATTTCGTCGTGACTCGTTAGTTTCTGGACAGTTGTGAGGTAACAATGTATGCTTTTAAAGCTGTAATACTGCCACCAGGCTAAAAATAAAACTTGAATGCGTGTAAGGTCCTGCTGATCCGATCAACTGTGGAGAGAGACCTTAGCTTATGGTTCTCAGTATGGTATTGGAGTGTCGGTTTTGTCTAACTGAGGCATGCGCAGGAGAACAACAAATTGGTTGGCTCCCTGAAAAGGACCGAGCAATTTTGGATGCTGTTGAAAAGGCATGCGACTTGCTAAACTTTCATGCCAAAATTGACAGTGCAAGTGGCTGAAATATGGTAGACAAGTTTACCAAGATAAAAATTTTTATAATTTGTGAGGCTTATTTGTGAAATAATTAAAAAATCCAGTTATTTTTTTTAATTATGTAAATAATGTCTCTTTTCTTAAATTAAAAATGTGTCTTTATGTATATATTTTTGATAGGTTTATTTTATGTTGGGCATGTACCCATGATGTTTTCCTGGCTATTTAACAATTATTCCACGAGCGCGCGTTGAATATGAGATGATACATAGCCAACGAGGCGCATAGCGCCGAGTTGGCCATATTCATCTCATATCCAACAAGCGCGAGGGGAATAATTGTTTTATTAAAAAAACGCCCCCAAGATATTAGACACATCTTCTCGACTTTATTTTGTAAGAAGAAACCGGATGTTACAATGTACAGATATTAGATTATGGTGTATTGGCTCATATACCATAATGGCTGAGCCAATAAAAAGTCTTGAATTGCATTATCCAATGATCCAATTTTTAATAATAATATTTATTAAAAACTGGATCATTGGATAATGCAATTCAAGACTTTTTATTGGCTTAGCCATTATGGTATATCAGCCAATATACCATAATCTACAAATATGGCAAGCGTACGTTTCAGCTTGAGGTTAAAAGGGAGCTAAAAATTTAATAAAATGTAATAATTTAATTTAACGTTTTTAATAAAACAATTATTCACTAGCTTGACTGTATCTTTTAACAATAACTGTTGTGGTAATTCTGTCTAAACATTTTAAGCTAAATTGGTTTCCCGGCTATTTATTCACTAGCTTTGACTGTATAATTTAACAATAACTGTTGTAGTAATTCTGTCTAATTATTTGTAGCTAAATTGGTTTTAAATCTGGATATTTTAGACTATGATGACTTATGAGCATACAAAAGTAACCAAAGTGACTATGTTGTTTATTGCAAGGGATTTTGTAAATATTTTTAAGGTTTATGGAGAGACTGTGGCTAACTTTGATTTTATCACTTCAGTCAAATAAAATCCCTTTAAGTCGCCTTAAGTTGCCTTAAATGGCCTAAAGTCGCATTGTTTTTTTTCTGCCAATTTCTCTTAAGTCGCCTTAAGTCGCCTTAAATCGAACAAAGTCGCCCAAAGTTACGGCGACTTAAAGGCCCATTTCCAACCGAGATGCCTTGCGCGCCCGGATCATTTTTCATATATGAAAAATACGCTATTTTCCTCGTAGTTGCGGAATCGCTTTGATATCTTCATCCATCTTACTAATTAGGGCTTTCAAAGTTCCATCTTGAATCATGTGCGAACAGCAAACTATAGTAGTATCCATATCAGTAAATAGTTTTTAATTCTTACATGTATGACGGTGAAAAACGTCATTTGAAAAGTTGATGCCGCCGAAGAAGCGGTCTAGAGGAAGGCCGAGTCTGCCCGGCTCGGCAAAGGTTATTCGACTTCGAGAGTCTGTGTATGACTTATGGAGGGCAAGGAAAACAACCATGAGTTTCGGTAACACTACAGACAGTGCTTTTGCAGAAATGTTATTGCATTGTTCCTACGATGGAACTAGAGACTCCAGGAAGATTTTTTCGAGGTGAGAATAATTATTTGACTGATTTTTACTTGAGATCCTGAGATATGTATGTAAGCGATCTCATTTGTACAAGTCATTATTCTATAATTGAAATGCGTAAAGTAAATCAGTTTTGGCCAATATTGGTTATTTGTTTATATTTTATTTAGTGTTGAAGCCGAACAATTTCCTTCAACATCAAGTAAGCTTTGTACAAGTCTTATATACAGACTCGATTTATGATTTTTCAGTCTCAAATATTTAGCTGCAAATTTTTTTACTGTGTTCTTCACCAAATCTTTGTTTTTGTTTTTAATAGTGTTTGTGAATGACTATCAGAGCGCCATTTAACAATAGCGCGATTCCAAAACAAAAACAAACGACTGCAAAGGATCTCGGATGGAAATAGGCCTTTAAGGCCCCAGTGTAGGCCTTTTAGTATGTTGAATTACCAAAGTTGTCAGGACTGAATCGAATTTTACCTGTACGCCGGAAAAATCGATACGTCACTAAATGAGGTCCTGTGAAAACATACTTTTTCCAGCCAAAAAAAGGGAGGGTATATAAAAAAAAACTTGGCCTGGGTTACTGTTTGGCCGCAAAATAATTCATAACAACAAGGATAATAATGGATAATAACATTGATAATGAGAAAAAGAAGGAGGATAGAAATAACAGTTAGATCGTGAGATGCCTATGGATTACTCTATTTCAGAAAGCACTTAACAGAACGAAAAGAGTATGAACAGAAACTATTTGAGAAAGTGGTCAGATCCCAAAAGAAAGATTAGTGCATGTACGTCCTCTTAAGAATGAATGCTCTGGCGTGAGTGCAGGAAATCGTGTTTAAAATGTATTGTTTCGCTTGTTAAGCGAGTACTAAAGAAATTTGACGAGTGCTCGTTCATTCCAAATTGTATGAGAAAAGTTATGCGACCAGTTGTTACTAATATACATGGGAACAACTTTTAACGGTAATGCAGAGGCGAAGGGCGCGAATAATTACATGCAAGACTACTTTATTCAAACCTTGCAAACGTCATTGTGTAGTCGGTGAAAACAAACGTATTCAATCAAAACAACAATTTTCCGAATTCTTTTGTACAAGTTTTCTTTGCACCCCCCCCCCCCCCCCCCCCCAAATTGAAAGCCTGGCTTAACGATATCTTAGGCTGATAGTTTCGAAAGAAACTGTTTGGGGCTGCGTCAGTAGGAGTAACGAAATAATTTGGATATATCAACAAAGTTGAAATGTTAAATTGGCCACCGTAATGATTACAAAAGCTGACGTTTCGAGCGTTAGCCCTTCGTCGGAGCGACGAAGAAGGGCTAACGCTCGAAACGTCAGCTTTTGTAATCATTACGGTGGCCAATTTACCATTTCAACTTTGTTGATATATCCAAATTATAACGTTATCTTACCCTCTTTGGTATTGAATTACCCTGGACCACCCTTCTACTTTACGTTACTTTAGAACTGCATTTCTCTTTGCTAATCAGAATAAGGAAAATTTTTCGAGTTTGGTTGATGGTCATGGATCGTGCCTCTAAAGTCGCACCTTTTAAGTCGCGGGTTTTTAAGGTTGCAGTATCAGAAAACGTTGTTTTGTGTTACTTTTATTGTTTTAATATAACAATAGTTAAGCACTAGTTTACTATCTTCGGAAATCATTAGAAGGTCTTCTCTGCATCTTAAAAAGGACGTTAGTGATAACCACACCTTCATACGACAAGTTTTCTTGCCTATTCGCTTCCCACGCACTTAAGAATATTCAAGATCTTTGATGTAGAAATACTGAGCAAGCGCTTTATTACTTTACAACATCGGACAGGTGGTTACGTTCCTCTAATTTTGGATGTTGGAATGGAAACATCAACTCCTACGACTCGCGTTTTTTTGCGACCAACAAATTCACCAGCTCCTGGTTGGCTCACTTAGTAAAGCCTTGCACTGGTATCGAGGAGGTCATGGGTCAAACTTTCGTACAGGCCTGTATTTTTCTTTTAGGCTTTATTATTACTACTGCCTAAATAATGTTCATCACTGCGAAGATCGCTCTCACCCTCATTTTTTTTTTTACAGACTTACTCGTTACCCAGGAAATTTTGAGCTCACCTCTTTTAATCGAACGACTTCACGCTACCGGCCAAAGGTCCTTTGCCTATAGAGCAGTATCTCTGTGGAACATGTTAGACGAAGACCTGAGAAACGTTACATCTGTAAAGGCCTTTAAGAAAGTCCTGAAACTTGCCATGAACGAATGATTGAGTGACAGTTAGAATTTAGAATTTAACAATAGCTTGTCAGATATAGTTAGCATTCATATTTGTAAATAGGTACTGAAAAACCTTTTTTTTGGGAGTATTTATCATTAAAGTTTAAAGTTTAAAGTTTAAAGTTCACGCTGTCATCTTTGTTTTTTTTTGTAGATCCCATAGGATCTTGGAGAAAATGGCTCTTGAAATAACTCATTCCGTTAAGCCATATATCTAGGTTTTCGATAAAGTATTAAGGTTACTGTTAACAAAATAGTCAGCCCACCGGAATAGTCGTCTTATGCACACTTCTTACACAAAACTAACAAACAAGCAAAACATACAAACAAAAAAGCTCCCAGATCTTTTAAACATTCAAATCTTGGGATATGATAACCTCAATCTCAACCTCAAGCATTCATTCTCAAACATTTTACTTTTCATCATTTTGTAACCGCATTTCGGAAGACAATTTGTCAGGCCCAGCAGTGTGAGGAGTAAGCTTTTTATTCAGTACAGAAGTCTATACCGACCCGAATCTTAGTGCTCCAGGCAAAGCAATGTGTTTAAGTAGAATCGTCTCCATGTTGACCTAAAAAAATTCAGCACTGATGACGCTCACCTAGCGAATACACATTCACTTGACATTTCAGTTTCCATTTCTCTTACAAAACGTAGTTTTACATGATTAAAGTCTCTCATCTTGGCCATTATATTGAGTATTGTTATCGGGTATCCTAACCACTTTAATTTCATAATGAACTCTCACAGTACCAAAAGTATGTCTTTATCAGAAACAAGTAGCCCCCTATCTAAGAGAAATTTATAAGGTCGTGCCGGCAACAATATTAACTGGAAGACTTTTCATTTGCACATTCTACTATGCATTAGGTTTTTCTAGTATAAGTATTTGCGTCAATATAATTCAGCTTTAATTTTGGGTCGAAATCAGATGTAACAAACTCCGTCTAAAAAACGGATTATTGATGATATATGTCTCCCCTACACGTTGATAGTTTTTTCATCCAAATTTGAATAAAACGAAATTGTAGACTTCAGGCTTAACAATATGAAGTTCAGAATCTGCGCAAGTCGAATCTTCAATGATGCATTTTTGTGATTAAATTCACTTTTCATAATCTTTTCTTCATTCGAACCTACAACCTTCCGCGATGTTTTCTGCAGCCATGGATGATACAAGCAATGTTTTTTTAATCCCTGACATTATCAGCTCCATTCAAGCAGAAATTTTGTTAGCTCAAAAGGACATTCCCCGGTTTATTTTGAATGTGAAAAACCAATATAGTACATCTCGCAAAGCGATTGGAAGGAATTGCTAGTTTTTTTTTTTTTTTTCATTTGGGTAGGGAAAAAAGGTGTGTCTAATCGAGATCCACTATCGCATCCTCATGCCGAATTGAGAATCTTTAGGAATCGAGAACTATGTCGAGAACCCGACTAAAAAGTAGACCGCTTGTCTTGATAACTCTCTCGAATTATTACGAGTACGCTACTTGGTCGTTTTTGTCCACAACATAAGGAAGCAGTTCCAGTTTTTTATGTTCAAAAATCGTTGGTTTGCTTTCATCTCTAGTACTGGTAGGAGCAAAACTGGGGATAAACTATCATCAAGGGCAAACATAATCCTATCCCGATGAGAAACTGAATATGTAAGAAATGTATGGCTCTTTGAAGATTTCATTGATTTCAAGTGTTTCCAAGTGTTTGTGGGCCGTTATTTAAACCTCGATAACTTTTAGTAGATATTTCGCACCTTTAGAAACCCGCAGAGAGAACAGAGCTTTTCTAATCTAAACTAAACTAATCTAAGAAACCATCATACGTTGAATTTTTTGTCCGGGCGCCTCTTTTTCTACGGTTTACTACATCTGGCAGGATCCGCAGTGAAACAATTAAAACGCGGCATTTTCATTCCGTATCTTATTCTTTCTATGAAAATCAGAGTTATGTTTCAATTCAAACCGTATTTTCGCAAACTCTTCCCAGGTTTATGGGACTTAAAACTTAAGATCTGTCGACCTCTGTATGCACGAAAAATTTGCGCCTGCGTCACTATCTTTTACTTATTTGGGAGAACCTTTTTTTATATATGTACACTGTATAATACATCATAGTAGGATCAAATCATTCAAAAACACGAACCTGAAATATGATTGGCTATGGCCAGACGTATTTCAGTCATATTTGAAATACTGACATGCTGAAATCTATAGTTTTTCGTCAAGAGCTCATTCAAGATGAGCTGTGGTAAATCTAAAATGTTCCTATTCTTTAATTAACCATGGTATGACTTCTCCAGTTTGTAAACAACGTATCTACGACTTAATCGCCGAATCCCTTTGATTATATTTCGTGTTAGGCTTGATAAAAGCGTCTTCTTGCCGGTTTTTAACTTTACATACAACCTCGTATTTAATCCTAAACATGTGCATCCTTCATATCCTCAATACACTGTTACTTTTTACTGAAAGAATAAATAGGATGATTAAAAACTTGCTCCAGTTGCATATTTCGGCTACATCAACAAGACTATTACCGTCAATCATATTTTCCTAGAACTGTCGAACTTTGGAACTCCCTACCCATGGATATTAAAATAGCTAACAATATATCTTCTTTCAAAAGACAAATACAACCCTTGTACTTTAATAAGTTATCTCTATACCGCCCTCCATAGATATTTACATTGTATTTTAGGAATTTAAGTTTATATTTTATTCTATGAAGGTAAAAATTGTCAGTTGGGACTTCTGTCCTGTTATTCTTACCTTTCATTCAACCAGGTTTTTCTTTTCTTTTTTTTTTCATTTGTTGTTAACTGTTTTTGTTGGACGAATTCAATTAATTTAAATTAAATCAAATCGACTGCTCTTTCGCGTTAAGTTTAAGATAAAATGAGAGCTATTTCAAATTTTCACTATTTGAAAATACTTGTCTACGGCCTCCGACAGCCTCATCAAATTCGATTCCTAACATAGCTATTGAATGACAATTGCACTTTCTTCCATTCTTTGTGATCTGAATCAAAGATGGCAGACAATATTACAGCAACTTTTATCCAACAGAGGTATCCAAGCATTAGAGAACTTTACCTGTTACTGCAGCATTTTTTTGCAACCAAGCACACATAGCTTTAAAAGAGACAAGATCTTGGTTTTAAGTTGAAAATAAAAGCGGACAATGGTTCCCATTTTGAGAACTTTGGGGACTCATTAAAAAAAAAAAGAAACTGTCCGTTAGCATTAAAGTACAACAGTTCATAATTAAGGTCTGTAAATGGTGTTAACGATCTTTCCGCACATGGCTATATCTTTTTAATGATGCGCATCTTCCGCAAGAGCGATACGGCATTCGTTTGATGATTGTAGTGAACCTGATCCAACCTTACTTCATCCTTTCTTGTTGCAACACGAGACGGCTCTTTGTCAAATTCCTGTACAACGAAACATACACTTTTAGTACAATGATTTCATCACATCAACCTTTTCGGCTAACTTTTAAAGAGATCCAAAAAAATTCAAGACATTCCATTTTCCAGCAAGTGCAACTTCACTATAATTTGTATTTACCAAGCCGATGGAGGTGATATTGAATGTCAAATATTTACGTAAATTTTTATTGCACTTGTTTTGGTAAGTCGAGGGGGAAAAGTATGAAATATGAACTGAGTATAGTTCCATTTAAGTTAAATAATTTATTTTTTATCCGACAATTTTGGTATACAGGAAGACAACATTAAATCATTATTCTTGCCGTAATTGTGCGGACTGCTTAGATCAAGTTTTAGCAGAGTTTCGCGCGGTTTCATAAGGATCGATGAAAAAAAAAATGGGACCGTATCAGCTTTTGTCACTGAACGTTTTCCACTGTCAAAATGGTGTAACACAAACAAAAATTTCATACTTATCGTTCATTTTTTCTCGAAACTAAAAAAGATAGTAGAAAAAAATAGGAAAATCATGTAAACTTTCGTGAACTTGAGTTTGAGTCCCAGTAAACCATTACTTTTACTTTTACCTATTCCTCAACGATAGTCTCCGGTTTACATACAATTGGATATCAAGGCGTAGTACGGAACACATCTACCTTCTTATATAATTACCTGTTTTGGAATAAAAGAACGACCAGGGACTGGGCAAAGCATTGCCCCAGGCCTACATCTTTTTAATCCTTGAACTGGTTGGCATACAAACAGAAACATGAAAACAAACCCAACCCAATGCATCTTGATCACACTGTACGTACCGATCACACTGTACGTACTGTAATTTTTTTCGCACTACCCGGGTTTATACAGCAGGGAAACGGCGAGATCTTACTTCTCTAAATATAGAAACAAATCAATTTTTTCTCTAAAATATTCCAAATGCGGACAGATCATTGTTGATGGAATCACCTTTGAGGCATTCTTTAGAACAGGACCGAATTTCCGTTTCCCCTTTTAGTGAACGAAACATTAATCGAATAGTACCCTCATGTGTGAAGCAATTGGTCGTTTTCTACAAGATGGATGAAACGGGAAGTAATTTAGCCGTGCAATTAACGTATGGCAGGATAATCAAACAAATTCCTGTTCTCCTGACTGAAGAAAGCAACGCCATTGTAAAATACAGTCTGAGCAATTAAAAGGTATTCATCACAAGAGTTCGATGCCTCAGTGATATGAACATTAAAGTTTAAGAACTTCGTTTTTCCGCCCTCGAACAGTTACGGTTACTTTTAAGCCGGTAATTATTGCTGAGAGAGGCCCTTCTTTTTGAACGCAAAATTTGATTGGAAGGCACAATGCATGCACTCCGATGACTTTAGAATTGCTCTTCTACATCTCAACGTAATCTAAAGCATTGAAATTCCTTTATTTCAGGAACACCTTTTTGTCATCTTTATTAAAGCCTTTGTTTTCTGTTGGCATCCCATTTTAAGTGCCTAATATCATGATGGATGGTAAATGGTGACGATAAATCAAAAGTACAATCCTTTCATTCACAAAGGTAAAAACAATTTTCAGACAACGGATTCGTGCTGCATGTACTTCCGAGGATGGCAGCTAGAAATTGCACATTGCTTTGATGTTGATCAATTTAATATCCACAAGTAAAACTTATCAATTTAATTAAAATAAGAGATTAAAAATTATTTAAATATTTTCAGGTTTTTCGACATTTTCGAACCAAGTAGTACAAAGGTGAATTCCCACAAACGAAGAGGAATGATCATATGGATATTCAACTCTCAACAACTTATTCTACGCTCCTTGAAAATATGCAAGGACTTCAACCACGCTTAATTATGATTTGTTTTCTTTGGTAATGATGACCTCTTTCATCGTCGCAGATAATACCGAAACCGGACTAAGATAGGAAAAAAATAATTAAGAAAGACTCCGTCTTGATCATTAGAGGCCTATTTCCGTAAAATAATATTTACTAAAGCTTCATTTCTTTCAAACGAGAACCTGACAAATTAAAGAAAATAAAAATTTTAACTAGATAAACTTTGTGAATCCTAATATATTTTCCAGTAGATCTAATGGAGATCATAATCCATAAATGTAGATTGCGACTTTATGGCACATCTTTCCACTTTCATTCCAGCTCCTGTTAAGTTGCGTCTAAAGTTTTATTACGGAGTTGGTCTCCTCAAGAGCCACTCGCTTTTTAGGTTATTTCCGTTAAAAGATAACATGCGTTGTTAATAAAAAAAAAACCTATTGTTTCGCCTTTTAGGCATAAATGACAGATAAGAGGAAAGCAATTTACAAACTTCTCTCCCATTAAAAATTAAAATGACTTTTTTTAGTTAATTTCCTGTACTTAATGTGTACCTGTCAGTCTGGGAGTTCACAAGGACCGAATGAAGAGAAATGTAAAATGACTTGAACTAAAGTAAAATGATTATAACACTCTTGAGAATCCTTTTTTAATTCGTTACGAGGGTGAGTGACTACTATCAAAATTAAATATATGTGATTTTTTTTCGTATGATGCCAAAGCAAAATGTCAAGCTCAAATGTCTCTTGTAAGAATCGACCTGTCTCTTAGCCTTAACCTGCAACTCATTCTATTTCGTACCTGTCAACAAAAATATTAACAATATTATCTTACGCACCATGGCAAAGTTAATATTGGAAAGAAAATCAAAATAAGGGAAAATGACTGATCAAACCTTGCCAGGAATTAGTCAGCCAAATCAATAGTTCAAAAAAATTTTGTTTCCAACAGAGGCTTTCAGATATATTCAATTCTGTGTTTATGCTCGTTCTCTGAGTTGCGTCTTATAACTCGGATACTAAGCTTTTGGACGTTGAACTTTAATACTGCCTTGGTGTGTTAACGTTTTAGACTTCAGTAGCAAATGTGTTTGAGCCAAATTTTGCGAGACGTTAACCACTGACTGGTGGGCTTAATCTCATGGAAAATGTACGCAACCGCTGAGCAATTTTATTACACTCCTAGTAGATCGTTTTAAATGCGTCGTTACATGTACGTGCATTGCGCATATCAATGATAAAAAATCACTCATCAAAATATTTCGCTTCAGTTGTTGAAAAAAACAACATCGAAGATAAATTAACAATATAGGATAGTAGCAAAGAAATTTAAGGGTTACGTTAACAGTAAGGCTAAACTTTAATTTTGCCTATTTTTGCTTACAATCGTAATTTAAAATAGTTTGAGATTATAAATTTCTTTCCTTGACATGGCACGTGAACCGTTGCTGACGCTTCTATCTAAAATTAATTGTTGAAATGATAAAATCAAAATACTTGTGAGATTAACACGGTTATCTCTCTTTTAAGAAGTACTTACGGAGCCGTTACTGCCATGTGCAGTAACTACAATGCCACAAAATACGTAGCAATGGTCAGTAATTACTTATTCAAAGGTTGCGCTGCCCTGTTTACATAGCTATTTCTTACTAAAGCATTGAAGTCGAGCTGTGGAGCCAATATTGCAGTACAAACAAGAAGAGGAAGCTCTAAAAAGAAATGTACGGCGTTAACCTAAAAACACGCCATCAATTCGTTTAGAAATGACAATAAGAATCATTCAGAAAGAATCAACAGTCAACAATTTGAGCATGGCATTGAGTATTGATGGTGTATGCGAATAATTTTTGAAAGACGTGAACCTAATTAATCATGTACTTAAAAGAAGAAAATATTTCCTCACAAAAAAATAAAGTAATATTCGAGGTAAGAAAAAGATCAGGGCTGTCGGTGATAACATCTCTGACCTCTTCTTCGCTGATTGGTTTTCAATCCAAAGCAGAACTGCACCGGATCAGATCTGGTCGTTTGCCCTATTCGCATGTCTTTTAAATCAAATAGTTTAATAATATGAAGTTGAAATGTTTAACATAACATTTCTGGTGCGTTAAAAAAAACTAATGTAATGTATTATCTAAGAGCCATAGACCGAAGCGTTTAAAGTAATTGTATGAAAACAACCTAAGTTACCACCTTAACTGACTGGAAAAACTGAATTTTTTTGATAATCCTCAGATCGATCAGGACAACGTAGGACCCTTTTAGAGTAAAGTCAGTCGCCGACAAATAGGTTCCCTTTTCGGGCCATATCAAACTTACTTATGTCGACCGTGTAACTACAATGGAAGGGTCCTCGGAAATTAAGATCCCATATTTGTAGTCGGTCTCTTTGAAAAACGGGCGCATTATTTCTTGTTTGGATAGTGGAAAAATAGCCTCTAAATTCGTTACCCCTTCTGATTAATTAAAACGAGTTTAGCGCTTTCATATCTGTACATCCATCGAACATGTCGAGACTTTGGAGTTCTTAAAGGAGTAAGGCATACTCAAACAAGGCATAGATCTTATGTACTCCAATAAGTGGTGCGATTTAGTTCTTCAGAAATCTAAATTAAAAACTAGAGTAACGTAATGAAAAACTATGGAAAGTTCAAACATATATCATTAGGGTAAGGATGGGAGTTTTCAAGTGCTTAGAATGAGACATCAAAATCATCTCGTTTTTTGTAAGTCTAACAAATTTTACTATGCTAACATTTTCATATCTTGTTGAAATAATAGGTTCCATCTCATTTTTGTCGCCGAAGTATATCATCTTATTACATTCGAGTTTTTTATATGATCCAACGGTATACGGCTGATTGGTTTTTCAGTCTTGATTAAAAGTGCGATTTGCTGATCAAGCAACCACCTTTCATTATTTTTTAGATAAATATCTTATCAAACTCCTCGCACCGCACTCATGTGTCTTTTCATGCCGCAAAGGGAATTTAAAGTCCCCACTTACTAGTGGTGTCGTTATTTAAACCAGATCAGAGTACATACGTTTCACATTACCTTTGAGAACGCCTAGCTTTCTTATCTGCTCTGTTAACGTAACCCTTAAATTTCCTCTCAAGCTTTGTCCGGCCGAGAACTTACAAATTCAGGAAATGCATCACAGAATAGGTATTATTCTCTCGGTATTACTGTTGGTTCAGTTTGTATCACTTGGTTTTGTGGAAGCTACACCTGGAAAAGGTTGTCGACCGGGTTCAGTGAGGTGTAACCGGAACGGGAAAAGGCAAGTAAAGGTAAGTCACAATCTTTGCAAATAGAAAGTGAAACCTCTATTAAGGTGCCACACTATGGCTCTTAAACGATGCCGTGATGTCTCTGTAAAATGACCCAAGAAACTTTACAAAAAGCTGATAAGGATTAGTATTGATTTCTCTTTTCATGCCATATCGGAATAGATGAGAACTGACCACAAAAGGTTTATCCAAACGCGTGGCGAGTACACGTAAATCCCTGGAATAACCTTACATGATAGATGAAGCTTACTTTCATGACGAAATATTTCGATTCCTTTGAAATAAGGTTTTCTTTGTGATTTTCAATTTTGTCGTGGTGAATCTATTCATAACCTAATGCAGCAATTGAAGGGGCAATGAAGCAGAGGTACCATTCAAGAATGTGTGGTTACTGGATTAGAACACTGAAAGTTCCAGTAGCCCTGATTTAATCATGATCCATATGAATCTTATTTCTTATCTTTGTTTTTAATAGTATGAATGTTTTTCATTTCCCTTAGTAGCACTGAGGACCACGACATGATTGTATTCAATACAAAAGTCAATCGATTAAGGCAATCGGCAAATTAGTGGGCATCAAAATGTCAAAATGTTCATTTAAAAAACCCGTTCTCCATCTAAACCAATCAAGCATTCAACGCTATCATATGATTAACCACTGAAACATCAGCTATCATAAGCAATGCACGAGAAGTATCGTTTCTCACACCAGATGGGTGGCCAGAATACTTTGCAGCTGCACTTTGCTAATTCAGTAGCTTCGTTTGTTGCCAAAGATGACGCATCCATTATCTTTGGCAGCCCAATTCTCAAAATTTAACTCCGTTTGCCTGAATGTTTGGTCATACAGCGCTTTTGTGATGCGGTCTTCTATGTAAACATTTTATTAAGAATCCGTGTATGGTTTGATGTGCGCGATTTTAAGACCTGCCGTTCATCGCTTTCACCTCACTAAGTAGCAAGTAGATTGTTTACCAAGATCACAAAATTTTACTCTGAGCAAGTTTGTCATCCAGGAAAGCTTGATCAGATACAGAAGCAGAGTCAGTTGTATATCGCTCTTAGTTTACGTTATTTTGTGGCATTATGCAAGCTTACAACCTTCATTATCATGTACATATTAGTGTTACTTTTATTACTTTGGAAAAACCTTTGAATTAAACACTATCTAGACAGAAAAGCATATAGTCTATTATCACTGAGAAGTCGGATATGTTTTGAGATAAATATATTAACGGGCGTTTTCATCAGTCTTTGATTGCTGAACCGTATTATGAAAAGTATCCCTACAGCAAGCTTGGCAAACTCTTCGGAGGCCCCTAAAATGAATATTGTAATTTTTCATTCCTCTGTTATGTTTTGTTTTGCTTTGTTTCTTAGTGTTACTTGTGAGAACGGGTGTGGAAAGAATAATTAACTAGAACTTCCTAGCGGTGGAAAAGTGGTTCATATTTCTCTCTAGCCTTGAGCTACACTTGAAAAGTCATCGTGCCATCACTGTGGCCAGTGACTGATTGCCGCTTTTCTGAGGCGTGTCCGCCGTAAAGGTGCGCGTCCATCCAGAGGCTTTACTAAATTAAGCTCTACTAGTAGTTTTAGATATACTAACAGTACATCGTGCTCATTTCAGCTTGGCACTCAGTTGACTCAGAGACGTTTGGAGGCTAAAGATGAAACATTTAAGGTAGTTTAACTAAAGCATTTGGTTTGTATCTTTTGGCCTTCCCCGTTGCGTTTTGTGCCTAACATTGTCAGTTTGATTTTGGGTACATTTTCTAGCTTACAACGGAGCAATTTCATTCATCAGAGTAAGGAAAGCAAGACTAAAGATCTCACCCGTATATAATTAACACCTTGAGATCAAAATGTGCTAAAATATCGAAAAATGAAAACACAAGGAAGATTTTTTGTTGTTAGGAAGAACAAAAAGGAAAAACATGAATCTTTCAAGGGACCAAATGATCAAGAACTCTAAAATGCAACTGCAGTGCAGTGATGCTTAATGCTTGTATTATCAGTTGACTTTTAAGACTTATTAATTACAGACCAGGTTAATATTTTGTTTTCTTCATATCTTAGACAATCAATGACGAGAATCAAGAAACTCAAGAGTCTCAAAACAATCCGTACAATCGAAAATGTCGACCAGGCGCGATGTATTGCAAAGGAAGAAAGCGTTCCTTTCATACAAAAAAGGTTAGTCTGTTGAATATCTACTTACACTCGAAGAGATTGGGTAAATTTCCAGAGAAATATGTATTCATAATGAAATTAGCGTCATGTCCTTCGTGTTGCTACTTTAGCTGTTTTGAATAAATCGTCGCGCTAAAAATTTTACCCTATCTTTGGCTATCCTTTTTTTTCTGTAACTGCTGATTTTGCTTCCGGCTCATGCTTTGTAGACACTATTGCACTCTTGCTACAAAAATAGCGTGCCTCGTACATGCATATTACCGTGATTTTCAAACTCTCTGGCGACAAAAATATTCAATTTCGACTTCACATAAAAGAACAATCCAATCGTAAATATATCTTTTATTTTCATATCAGATTAAAAAGGTGAAGGTTGTTTAGATGATAAGAAGAAAGTTAAATTGGAGAAACATCATAAATAGTCTCGAAGAGGGGGATTGTTCGAATTCTCTTTCCAGCTTGGGTATTTTAAAATCCTCGTGGTTTCCATCTCAGTTTTTTATTTCTTTTGCTCGAAAGCAACTTCTTCCAAACATATCTGATGGATTATATAAAAATTCCAAGGCCAGTGGATGGACTGTGTAAAACAGACAAAAACTATTCAAGTACATGAATTATATGCGCGACTTTGGTTTATAAAAGAGTGACTGATCGCGGGGTGCGCAGTTTTTATTTCATTGTAGTTGATGTACCTTTATTTCAGATGAGACTCAACACAAAACATGAATTTAAATTAAAATTCTCGTCTTCTTGCAGGTTGAAAATTCTGGTTATCTGTTTGGACGAATATAGAGAGGCAGTCAAAACCTACCTGGATCTTTGGTCACTAGAAATTAGCCTCACAGATACACTTTTGGATAGAGAAACTAACTAAATTAAAATATAAATGAAAATTTTCCAACTCTCAAAAACTCTTTACGGTGTTTACGCAGGTTTTTTTTTTTTAAGTAAATTGAGTAGTCTTTGTAAATTTTATGTTTTGAAAAGATTCCAGCTTACCGCAATCTCATACGTAGATGCTTAAATAAAGTCAGAAAGTATAATTGTTTTTCTTAAATGTATGAATGTGCACCAAGAGGGAACTGAGCTACACTATGCCATATGATTTTGGTCCTCATTTTTCTTTAGAAAATGTGAAAATTTGCGAATGAGGATGTGGATGGCTCCCTTTACGAGGTATGGGGGTTAGTGGAAATTCTTGAAAAGTCATTAAGAATTTACATCCCCCAAAAAGGAAGATTTTTTTGATGGCCCCTCTTACAAGAAGATATTAAAAAGAAATTAATACAGCTACAATGTATGCATGCTGTACAGTTAACAAAACCAACTTTTTGACGATATCAAGATATTACATAGAGTTCAATTTTAATGCGCTATATAAGAACTTATTATTAAATTAAATTAAATTACAATTTTATTAACATTTTAATAAGTACACTTAACACATTTTACCGGCAAAATATGAAAGTCCCAGCTCGCTCTAAACTTTGGGTTCGATGGAGAGCCAGAAAGAACAAAATCAATTTCGAACGTGTTGTGTCCGGCCTCTCAATTTCTTTGTTTTCGGAAAAGCAAGAATGACATCACACGATACATCTTTCTCACCAGTGTCAATTTTGTCATTACTGCCGCTTTCTCTTCTACTGTTGGGAGGGGCCGTCTTCAGCACCATCATCGTCAGAGTCGATTTCTCTCGATCTTCTTTGTAGCACCGGATCACTTTCTTCAGGATTTGTTTGGCGAAGAAAATGCTTGGCTATCACCTTAACCTTGTCATTTTTGGAGACTCTCATAAGGCTTTCTAGTTCATGGTGCTTCAGGCAATTGTTTAATCCTGGCTCTCGAAGTTCTCTCCATTATGACTGATCTTCGCTCAAATCGTTCCAAACACAATTTTCATATTTTTTTTACTTCGCCATCTGCTTTTCAGTTTGACCCCCTCCTCCTATCTCTTCCTCTGAATCGACGAGATGCGCCAGCAACGCGGAAGGAAGCAGAATAATTGCAAACCTCAGCCTGACGATGATGATGTGTACTGCTTCTCGTCTCGTGAAGAGTATGCTCTACCTGAAAAGAACGAAAGCGACTCGCACAGCTCTGACAGCACAGGGGACGAGGAAGAGCTTAAGGAAGACTAGCAGTAACTAGACTAGCTTGTTTAAGGCCTGGGGCCTCATTTTCATACAATAACATCGCAAAAAAGTGTAAAATTTGTATTTCTCTATCTCAAGCTAAATACAACATTGTAGATTGATACTTCAAGCATACATAGTGACATTATTTGTTTTTACTTTGATGCATTCAATTTTTCTTGGGAGGGAATGTGAAGACACCAATAGACAACTTATCTTGGTACAGTTTCGGTAATTTTTGCTGTAGGGTAAAACAGAGAAAACGTTTGTCTAAATGTCTCCAAGTGTACATCGATTCTGGAACTGAAACTACGCGCTTTGTTGGTTTTAATATTCTAGTTTTTAAATATGTAAAAATCTCTGCGGCCGGCCTCCACTTCTCATAGTAGTAGGGAGCTTAACCAACCACGACGACGAACGGAGGACGACGACCGGAAGTAACGTGAACGTCACTGCGCAAGCGCGAACCAAGAATTCCGGACGGACTTGTGTAGTGTTTTTATTGTTAGTCCATCTCTAGATAAATCCTTTACTTATAAACTGTCCTTAGATCTCCCCGCCTCGATTAGTTCATAAGCTATTTGCGGGGAGAAACTAATGTACTTCGCTATATTTCTAATCTTAAATAAATTGTTGTTGTTGTTGTTGTCTTCGGTTGATTTAAACCTCCCTGTTTAGTTTTTTGAACAGATATAAAATTCTAAAACCCACTAACTCATTTTCCTTCCTCCGCACAACAAATATCAAGTTAAGCGGTGAAAGCGATCACATAAGTTTAAATTTATTTGAGTATCATGAAAGACACATGTTTATCATTTTTATTGAATGAAAAGTTTTAAATGGCAGTACGATATACCTCTGCGTTCGGTCAAAAGCTGTGTCTATGGAACTGGCGGATTATTGCTACTAAAACATTTTGCGTGTTGTTGTTCTTTAATCGAGACGCTTTAAACAGCGAAGAATTCTTCAGATCGGGGTTTTATCATAAGCTTGAATACCTGTCAGGTTTTACGAATCTATTTTTGAAATGTTTGATATAGATTTACAGCCATAAAAATTTTTCCGACAAAATCACATAGGAAAAAATAGTATTCTTGTGTGAAGCGCGACGACTGCTATCTGTGCCGATCGCTAGCTAGCATTGATTAAATTGACGGACTTACGTCGTTTGCTCGCCAAAGGAAGGAGCATCAAAGGTAAAAAAAAAATCAGGCTAAAGCATGTTGAAAATCGGGCAAACCTTGTGAAAATAGGTTTGTTTATATCAGCGACACTTAGAACTGAATTTAAATCTCAAATAACTTCCGTAAATTTTAACATTTTTAAACTTTTTCCATGCGTAAATTATTGTAAATAAAGCTAAAGCTTAATAATTCCTTGGAATGCTGATGTTCAAGAATTGAATAACCTACTCTCGAACTTTCGATATATATGATGATATAACGATGTCATTTCTTAAACTGACGAAGCGAGAATAAACAAGATTTCAGACGTCGTCTTCCTTAAGCAACTTCACTGCTTAAGTTTCATTTTCCCGCCAAGAACGACGTCCTCGTTCCAGACCTTCCGCGATTACTTGACGTCGTCGTCGTCCCTTTCGTCGTGGTTGCTTAAGCTCTGTAATGGCTATTCGCGAACGAAGCTCAAAATCAGATATTGCATAAACTAGCAATGTTTACATGTAATGTTCTCAACAACAAACGTTTCAGACAAATGAAAATTGCAAGATATTAAAAGAATGTTATCTTGTGAACAATATCCCAAAGAGAAATCTCGTCTCTAGCTTTAATATTAAAAAAAAAAAAAAAATGATCAACCTTCATGGAGGACTACCCGATGTAACTAAAACCACGTACCTTAAATTATGCGCATATCATCCAGATTCCGAGTTCTGTACCTTCTTTTCATGGGAATAATCGTGACGAAATCGCTGTTCTTTTTCCTGACAAACCTGACGTAATCCAGATTGCATGTTAACCATGGGGAGCTTCATTCCAGTTACGAGTTGCGCTTTGCGTGTGGATAATGAGTAATTTGAAAGGTGAAATCATGGAATTATGATTTCACTGAATCTTTTATTTCGAAGATTTTTTTGATTTTTTCTTGATCAAGACATGGAAGGAAGCATTGACTGACTCGATTGCACTGCGACGGTGATAAGTCTCTCGTTATCATGTCTTATGCAAATTTTCTGGCAGTTTTCTAACATCTTTCAGATGATTCAAAATATCTCTGTTCCTGTCACTCGGAAATGACAACTGCCCCAATCTGCTCATTTTAAGGAGAAGCAATATATGTCGTACAAATTATTATCGCTGACAAGTTGTGATATATACCCTCACTCTCAGTGTTTAGGAACGGTTATTCAAGGTTTTCCTCTGCTTTGTTTTGGTTGTGTTTTACTCCAGAATGTGCGGAAATCTGCTGAAATATCGAAAAATATATTTGTGAAAAATTGCAACGAAGCTTGAGATGTTCTGCAAAGTGACTCAAGCGAAACGCATACTGCCCGCAGTGAGCGGACCGGATGGGAGAATACTACCCGCTCTCAGAACCAATCAGATCGCAGGATTTGCAGAATACTGCCCGCTCACGAACTGAGAAAAAAAATAAAGGTTGTTGTTTATGGATATTTGAAAAAAAATTATTTTTCAACTATTTTTTCTCTGAGTTTCATCGTTGAATCCCCATTTCACTTGTATGGCTACAGTCTCATCAGGATCCACGAAAAGTACACTGAGAAAGGTTTCTCATAGGCTAGGCTTTACCCCTAAGAGACCATGATGTTTTTGGAGCTCATCGAAACGCTTAGTTACTTCAGGAACAGTTCTAGTACATGATTACAATAGGCAGATATCATTTTGCACTTTGAACAGGATGACGACGGTTTGGATCCGGATGATAATGTACCATAGAGTGAATGTAAAAAAATAAAAAACAAATCTCCTCGCAGAGAGTGCACCCAGGAGAATAAATGCAGAGCGGTGACCTGGCCATTTGAGGACTTCCATCCTTCATATAACATTATTTGTACTAATGTACACGACTTGCGTTTACTTGAATCCGCTCGACCTAAGGAACTTCCAAATGCAAACCCCACCAAAGGATGCCCAGATTGCAGACATTTCGTTAACTTCTCAAACTAGTTCACTGAATGGGCGCAATTTTATTCTACCCTCCTTTCCACCCCTGACCCAATATGACAATTTTACATCACATGACACGATCTGCGACCTTAGGGCTGAGTGCAATTCATCAACACTCGAGTGCTCATGTGTCCATGTGATCGATATTCCCTTTGACAAAACTGTTCAAATGGTGTTCTCAACAATTGGTGCTTTCCCCTGTGCTCATCCTATTCACCTGCACGGCCATACGTTTCATGTTGTTGCCGTTGGATATCCAGAGTATAACGACACCACTGGTTTTGTTAAAAAACCCAACAGTGATATATACTGCGCTGATATCAACTGTACTAAAAAAGGGTGTGTGAAAAGCGGTTGTACCAGACCAAGCTGGAAGACAGAGCCAATGTATTTTTCTATGAATGACCACACGATCAAAAAAGACCCAGTTATGGTCTCCGCAGGGGGCTACGTTGTCATCAATTTCCTTTCTGATAATCCGGGCCAGTGGTTTCTTCAATGTCCCAAAGAACTGCACCAACTTGAGGGAATGGCATTGATTGTCAATGAGGCTTTGGAGGAGCAACGGAAATGGCTCCCACCCAAAGGCATGAACAAGTGTGGAGACTTCATACTACCAGAAAAAGAGTCGGTCTTAACATTCTCAGAAGCTATAAGTCTCAACAAAACTATTGCTTGAAAACGATTTCTGTAACAATGCATGTGCTAAGATCCAGAATTAAGTAGTTTTGACTGGAGTTAGTAAAATAGACTACCCGGTAACAAAAATGATATATTATCCTTAAGCCTGGGTCACACGTGCGATGCAAATGCAAAGGCAAATGCAAGCATTGAGGCAAATGCAAGGATCTAAATGTGGACTACCCCAATGCAACTTTAAATGCAAGCGCAGGTGTCAAGGAATAAAAACAATGCAAATGAAAATAAAAATGCAAGCGTCAGTGCAAGTAATGAAAAATTTTTCTTTTTTTTAAACGCGCAGTTGCGTTTGCTTTCGCTTCGCACAGTTGCGAACCGAGGCAATACAAACGCAAACGCAAACATAAGGCGAAGAGAGCCAAGTTCCATCGTCTCCATACCACCACGGCGTGGAAAAAAACATTCAGGGAGTGTGAGGAAATTTCTTATACTTTTCGAAAAACGCTTTCTTGAATTTAGACTATATCACACTAGAGTGAGACATTTCAGATACTTAATATCTTGTGCTAAGTATTTTTGGTATCTTCAGTCTAGCTTTTCAGTTATTTAGCCTTTTTGACGTGTATTCGATTACCTAAAAGATAGATTTCAAGACACTCTGACACTTGATCGGTTAACAAGTTTTTATATCAATTTCTCTCAGTTTTCAACGATAGAATACCTTTTTTAGAAAATCATATGCAATGTTTGACGAACTAGGGAAATATTGCAATAAATATGTTTGATTGATTGATTTGATTTAACCATTTTTGTCTGTTTGGGGCAATGTAAAAAACTGAAGCTCACACTCATAGCCGCATCCCCTCCCCCACCCCCTTTATCTTTATTCGCAAATCAGATGGAATCTGTAATTGACAAGTTTCAGTAAAAGATACCACTATAACTGAATTTGTTGCTTAATAATGGATTGATTTCAATGTTTAAGCATTCTTCTTCTGTTTGGAGCGACGGATGAAATGCAAACTCACTCAACACCCCACCTGTCCCTGCCACCGAATAAAGGATGAAAACTCGATTTTAAGTTTGTCTGCCCATTTTTAAAACCATTGATAGGCTTAAAACAAATTTTAGGGCATACCAGGGCGAACGAAACCACGGCCTCGTTTCCTACTTAAGGACAATTAGAAAACTTGTTTTCAAATCCTAATAGTTTTGTTTCCCCTATTCTCTGTGAGTTTCCAAATGACCTCATGCACATAAGCTCTCTGGAAATACTCCTCTCTCTTAATAAAAAAGTAAATTATCCCCATTTCTCCCTCTTTGTACGATAACTCATCAACTTTAACGTTGTCATACATTGAAGACGAGAAGAGTCAAAGTTATTTGACCATCACGTTCCCGTGCAGATAATAGAGATATTTAGCACCGCGTTTACGTGAGACGGCAAACGTCAGCTTACCCTTTAACGTCTCAGGTAAAATGGCGTGAAGCTTGCTGCTTTAGCTTCGCGTGAGCTCACATCATAATGGATTTAAAGGCGCCCTTGTATGGCTTACAAGGAATACTTTTGGTGACCTTTTTCATGACCATTAACTTCTCTGTGAGAGAAAAAGGAAAGAAAATCTTCCGTACAGGGCAAATGCGAAACAGGTTACCTTCACTTGGAGACAGCAAAGCGCGACCGGCAAAAGTGAGAAAATAGCGGAAAAGCAAGGTCACGTGGTCACTCTCGCAGTTCCTGTTTCCCGCAAACGCGGTGCTAAATCTCTCTAATAAGCTATCGCTCCAAAGATTACCGATGGATTCCCCGTTAATTTTGTTCTGTTTGTTTGTTTTCAATTTATTTCAAACGGGACAGAAAACACATTCAAGTTGGGCATGATAATATATTCGGGATGATTAGAAACAAGTTCTTCATCAATTTTGATTAACTCGGTCATTTTCAGCCTCATTATATGTCAATTCATGAGCAATATGACGTCATACATGATGTCAATGGGCTGAAGATGTACACCTCCGAGTTGCGCACATTTGTTTTGATAGTCTGGATATTCTGGTGCTCCCCTTTGTTCCAAAGTCGACGGCAGGATACCACAATGTAAGTTAAACATGCTGTTATACTCATCATGACATCGATTGGTTATCGAATAAAAGCGAAAATTACGCTCGCCCTCTTGATTCTGTGTCTAGGTTTCCTTAACACATTGCACGCGCATTATCTGGTTTGATTTTTTACCTCTTAAAATTCGACTAGTCTCTCTCTCTTCTAGCTGTCATAAGTTTCTTTGCTTATTTGTTAAGAGACTGGCTGACGTTAAAAAAAGAAAGCACATTCTTGCTGACAAACTTCTGTTGACTCAGTACACCAACCGTTTGGTAGATAAAATATTTCACTTTATCCATCAGTTTGCACGTGTAGTATGACTCGTGAATTAAGTTGGCCATATTTCTCTGTGCAGCCCGCTAAACTCAAAACTTTGTTTTAAATGAAATTCTTCCGCTCTATTTGAACCCAGAGCGATAATAAATATCTTACCTCGTTTCCTAGGTCTGTATTAAACGTTACGGAACATCCTTTTCCAGCTGGATTTATGGACCAGACACGACACGCAGGCCATCAATCCGAGCGTAAAAACATCGGCCTGTAACTTAAAGTGCGGGCTAAGTAAACAAGGTTAATATCAGTTATGAAAATGAGGTAAGGAGAAGTTACCTGTGGGAGCCATAACTAGCTAGGGACTGCTGCACTGACTTCCTACATCACGAGATACATAGAAAATAAATAAATCTACATGGTGTCCAACCTCAATCTATAAACAATTGCTTACAGTTAACAATTCCAAGATTGTTTCTGCATTTGGTTTGTTCCGTGACAAGACGCCACCAACAGGGGAACGAAGTCAAATCGTGGGTTATAGCCTCGTTTCTGCGATGGGGGAAGTACATTTCAAGCCGGAATCTAGAGGAGATTCAACCATATTTAAGTTACAGTCACTTGTCAATACGATTTAATTGGATAAAGTACCAAAGTGGAGCAAGCTCACTGTTGGGAAAACTGTGCTGATCGAGCTACTACCGGGAAATTTTCATACTGGTTAAATTGTGGCACGATTTAATTCCACTGTCGCAGACGCAAATAACAGTAAAGTTACAGTTCAGACTTCAAAACGCAGGAAGACTTTCGACTATCAAAATGTACGGATAAAAAGTAGGCTTGTGTATCTGAGGCTTAGCTCCAAAGAACGACATTCATCATTGAAACTGAAGTTATAGTCCGTAAGTAGTCCGTAGTCCGTAAGACTGTGACGACCAACTTGAAGACTGTTTCCAGATATACCTTACCGAATGGCTTCCGGCGCTTGCTCGGTATCGTTGCTCCTGTAAGGAGGGTTTCAAAAGACGCCCAGCTAAAAAAATCCTTCGTAAGTAAATCTGATATGACTTACAAGTCAGCCACTGATGAGGTCATTTCTTCCCCAACGGAAGTATTCCTCGACATCTTAATGTTAGTGGATACAAAGCTCGGTTTGTGCTATGCATGGAGAAATCCGGCATCTTGAAAAAACTGGGAAATTTGCTATCGCCCTCTCTTTCCCACGCGATTACCCTTTCCTTCAAACCACGATCCTACGTCGGGCACGTTACAAAGACATGTGAGCCCGTGTTAAGAATTTCCTAATTCTGTCATTTTTTAAAAGATTTTTCAAAGAGTTAGCACTCATCATATCACTACGTAGTCCCTGAAGTAACCTCCACAACTCTCTCTTAACGGTTAAGGCATTCATCAAAATAATACATAGTTTGAAAACATTTAGATATAACAAGCAAAAAATCACCCACCCTCCCTTCTAGTATTTCTTAGTTAAAACCTTACAAAAAGTCTTAAACAAACTTAGCTTCGACGGGCTCACTCAGACACCCTGTTCTTTTCTACGGTAGATTGTAATCATGATAAGGATGCATTTTTTAATAATTTATGCAATTTGTAGGAAAGTCTTGAAGAACCTCTAAAGTTAGTTCACAACTGAACGGTTAACGTAGTACTGGCTTACTTGATCGATGGCATGAAGGCACAAATAACTCTCTAAGAGTAACCAACATCTAATTTTCCCCTGCCAGTATCACCACTTAATTGCACATGAGGTCCACGAAAAGGAAGGAAATGCTGATCGCCTGCGGGAGAGGGTTATCATTGTCAAACATATTCTCCTTGTCATTATCATAGGAAACGTATAGAGAGCAGTTTTGGATGTAAAACAGATGAAGAATCAGTCGTCGCCAACAGTATATAAAGGGGGGGGGGGGGACTGTAGATAATTTACCAAACATTGGGTGACTGGCGGCTAATAGGGTGGAACATAAAAATACTAAGTAGACTTATGTGGGGAAAAGGAAATTTTATTGTGACACAACTAAAAAGCACCCACCCATCTTCCTCCCCAGCCTTATTCTCTTCTTTCACATCCCCATAATCCCTTGCGCCTTGGGGGGTAACCAGTCTGACAACAAAGCTAAGGACGCCATATCTGTTTACAAAACTCTTATATATCATCGTAATTTACATGGGAAAAAACGACTTTTGCTGTGCTCCAAGCTGCTCAAATAATCGGAAAAGAAACCCAAATCTCAAGTTTTACAGAATTCCGAAAGAATCTAAGCGAAGAAATGCTTGGTTAAATAGAATTCGCCGACAAGATTTTTCACCAACAGACAACACTCGATTGTGCTCAGCTCACTTCGTCGGAGGAGAAAAGTCCGATGATCCTGCACATTCAGCTTACAATCCATCCACATTTGAGTTCAAGAAGGAAATTGAAAGTCGAAAGACCAGAACAAGTCAAAAAACAAACAAAGATGACTTCGTTGTAATTGAAACTCTAAAACCAAAGCGCAAACGAGTCAGTGTAAGTACTTCACGATGACTTTGATAAGTGTTTTTGTTTGAGTTTTTATACTTGAAACACTATTTCCAACATATCTTTTTATCATTTTCTCAGGTATCGGGGAAAGGTAGGGGTCGCCCAAGAAAATCATTCAAATCTGTTGATGATCATGAAATATGGGGAGCTTGTTTACCAATAGAACACCCATTGAAAGAGCATGACTACTGCAAGTCGCAGGTGGATCCCAAGTCAAGAGAATTAAGCGATGACATTTTGCAAGAGCTCACTTCTTTGCAGAGCAAAGTGAGCGAACTTGAGCACGAAAATCAAAAGCTACGTGCAAAATGTCTTTTATTGGATCAAATTAAGCTAGATAATGACAAATTTCATTTTTGGACTAGTCTCCCTAACTATGACACCTTCAAAGCATTATTTAACTATTTAAATGCTGTTGGTGTAGACAAAAAAAAAATGTTGGAGAGGATCTGAAATGGCTTTACGTGACTGTCAGTTAGGAAACAAACCAGGGCCATCATCCAAGCTGCCATTGGAGGAGGAGTTGTTCATGGTCGCTGTTAGATTAAGAGTAGGACTTACACTGCCAGATCTGGCATTGAGATTTGGAATCAGTGAAGCAAGTGTCAGCAAAAATTTTTCTGCATGGATTAATCTGCTGTATTTCCACTTTTAAGATCTCTGCCAAATGCCTGACTATGAGGAATGTGGAAAGGCAAATCAGTTCTCATCATTCCCTGACCTCAAAGTTATTGTGGATTGCACTGAAATCTTTACCCAGAAACCCTCCTCATTAAAGGCCTGCAAAGAAGTATACTCAAATTACAAGAGTCATACAACCTTTAAGTTTCTAGTGGCGGAGGCAGGACATCAGACAAACACATCACAGCAAGCAGTGCAGAATTTATTGCTACCCTAAAGGCAGGGGATGAAGTAATGGCTGACAGAGGATTTGATATCAATGAAGCAATGGAAGAAAAAGGAGTGAAGGTTACTATTCCAGATTTTAAAGGAACAGGTAGATCACAACTAAAAAAACACGAGGAAAAGCGCTCAGAGAAGATTGCAAAGGCAAGAATACACGTTGAGAGAGCTATCCAACGAATCAAAACTTTTCAGATCCTGTGTAAACCAATTCCACTCTCAATGGCTCATTTAGCTGAACAAATTTTTACTGTGTGTGCATATCTGGTTAACTTTCAAGCACCTATCTTAAGACAGTAAGAGGAAAGTATCTGATTCACTACAAACAATATCTGTATACAAAACGGGCAGTTTATCAGCTGTAATTTGAACATTAACATTTTTCAAATTTAAGGAACAATCTCTGGCTAAAATGACGAAGACTTCAAATTTCAACCCTGTTTCATCCTGGCTGTGGTCCCTCAATATTTTCACAATTAACATTTTCATAATCAAAATATTTTGATAGTCAATATGATTACTCAAAAAGTAATCCAATCATTTGATTAGATTTTTTCTGGAAATTAAAACCCAATGAGGTCAAAAATTAAGACATCTATTGTTGTTATACAAAAGCAATCCTATTATCCTAACACTAATGTAAGCAGATACTGTGACAGTCTTAACTTATACAATTTTAAATTTGTCTCAATGAAGCAAGAGTAGAAAATTCAATTCCCAGTTTACCTATTCTTTCAATGCCATATTTCACTCTGGGATAAGCTAACTCTAACAAAAGTATGTTGTAAAAAAAACTTCTTGAGTTTTGGTAAATTAATATTCCAGAAATCCTCATTAAAATCCACTCTTCTAACAAACAAATGAGTGCCATCAGAAGCCACAAAGTCAGTCCATCTTCGACCAGTGCAAAACAGCTGCTGTTGCGTCTGATAGTAATATTAATGGTTTTCATTAACAATTAAACATCCAACTACATCTTTGACAATGTGTAGTCTTTTCAATGCTGCTTCCAATGTCTCATTGTAATGTGGGTGGATTTTCTTCACCTCAATAGATCCATCATCATCTATCAATCCATCGGGAGAGGCTCCTTGGAAGGGATGAGTTTTTGACACAAAAAAGCCAGATTTTTGTACTTTGTTATTTGTTATTTTCATATATTGTTCAATGATTTCCCCTTCAGAACAAATGCCATCTCTCATGTGTCCAGTTTGAATCTTGTTGTTATAGCCAAGGATTTCACTCACAGCTTTGGTGGGACTAGTTGTCTCTTTCATGAGAGCTCGTTTACATCGTGAAGCTGTAATTCTAGGGGTTCTTTCTACAAACCATTGTTTACAATTTGATTGATCCCTTGTAGCCTTTTCGATCTTCTTGATATCATCATCTTATACTCTTAGCTTGTCAATAATTGCATCAGCTTTTGAAATGATGTCATGTAGTGAAGCTGGATTTGACTTGATAGGGCTTACTATTGCTCTAACATTCTCATGCGCAGTGATGTCTTCAATGTCCACATTAAAACTGTACGCCAAATGTGGATCATCAGCTGGCAAGAAATCAGGCAATTCTTGCTGTAATGGTGATTAGGATAGAATATCTTTTTGGGCTAATATGTAGAATATAGGTGGCATGGGGTTTCCATGATTTGCATGGAAAAGGTCTCTCTTTAAGTTCATTTTTAATTCATCCATGGTCCTTTTATCATGCTGTGTGGTTCCATAGAAACTTGCTGTTACAGAAGGGGATGGATGGAATTTCTTTGTGGGTGGTTCTTTACCTACATTGGCCTTATAAAAGTTGATATCCTCTACAATGACAGGTTCAACTTTGGCACCTGTAAAATGGGCAAAAGAGAAATGCATTTGAAAAATAGAAAATAAATCCCGACATATAATAGAATAATAATCCACAATATTATAAAGTTAATTTTCGGGATACCTTTAGGATCTGACCATGAACAAGGCAGATCAGTACAGGTGGGGTCAGGTGGAAGATGCTGTTTTCCCTCAGCTACTACATCACACAGGGTAAAGAGAATAGCTCCCACATGGCTACAGTGCCCTCTCAACCTAGAAAACAAATGCTACATTTAAGTAATCAGTTTCATTTGACATTTTTTTAAATAAATACAGCCAGCATGCCAATTGTGCATGTGCATTGGCAAAACACTGGTTTGCTTGATTGGGTTTCCAGTACAACGTACATCACTTTGCTTTCCTCCTGATCAGTTGAGAATGACGGGTTGCAGATTCCTCTAAGAGCCCAAAGACTTGGGAAATCGGGCAGCAAATGAACTCTAAAGCACAAAACAGTAAAGGAAAGGTCAAAACTATAATGAGACAGAATAAAGACAAAGTTTCAACTTATCTAAAATGTTGCAATTTAACTTTGAAGACGGGTTTATTTTCTCAGACATGCTATTATGTCTTACTTGAAGCGTTGTTGCAATGTTTTATAATCAAACATAAAACACAGACTTACTTGACAGAATGTACATCTTGCTTGTGCTCCCATGCACGAAGTGTCTTATACTTTCGCATAGTTTGCTCTTCATAACCAACTCCAATTAAATATGACTTGACCATTGACTCATCCATGAGCATTGGTATGCCTGTTAAGTCTTTCTTCCATTCTTTTTGCTTCTGTAGATAAGCTATGGTTGGTAAAGTCCAGCAAGCTAACTGATTCTCGGTCTTTGTAGCGGTCGTGGATGATGTTGACAGATTTAAAGCGTTGCAAACAATGTTTACGAGCGCTTTCTTCCCGATATTTTTCTCAAAATCTCCAGAGAGAGCTCTACAAACTTCCTTAAGCTTTGGTTTCGCGAGTTTAGAAGCATCTTTATAACAGTTTGGTAGCTTTAAATCCGTTTGTTTGGTTGGAGCCGCCATTTTGCTTGTAACTAGGGCTCCAAAGTTACCCCCCAAAGCGCAAGGTATTCTGGGTAATGTGAAAAAGGAGAATGCGATAGATAATGACAGTTCCTTAAATTGGGAGCACTGCGGGCTCATTTTATAATTTAAAAGGGATTTAAAATCCACAGAGATGAGATCGAAAACCTTGCTTTTTTTTTATTAGTGAATGAGGTTTTCCTCTAAAATGGTAACAGTGACTCTGCCAGTAGCGAATTTATTGAAAATATATCTAAGGAATAACAAATGAATCATACCCAATGAATTTCCATCCCCAATGACAACGTTTGATACACAGAAGTACCTCAGTGATTGCAATGAGCAAGCGAGGTTCTTTTTGACAACAGAAGTCTCCTCGCATAAATTAAAACATTAACGAGCACAACTTTTTTCCCTTAGCAAATAAACAAATACAGAAATATAAAAAATGTATCTGTGGTTTGACGTTAGTAGGTAAAGGGCCCGACATTGGGAATCACAAGATCGTGTAAAGCTACAATTGAGCAAAACGGCTAAAAAATGGTGCTAAGAGGGATGATCGCGTAAAAGATAATCAAGCAGAACTCCGCGTTAAAAATTTGGAAGTAGTAGAAAACGTTTCTATTTTGATCAGTGAAGTACAAAAATATAGCTGGATTTTGACGCTAGAAGGTAACACACCCTTGGTTTCCGTCATAAAAACGAAACGAACACAAGGCAAAACAGCTAAATCCTGCATGAAACTCAAAATGTCCTGTATAAATTTGCAGGCTTACTGATTTGCGCACTCAGCTAAATTACTGGTAAAAACAACATACTTTGCAAGTCATGCAACAAGTGTTACGAGTTAAGCTACACTAGGCGTGATGCCAATAAAAACCAATTACGGATAGTAACAGTTTGCAGACCTAAATTTTATTTGGCACAAGATGACAAGTTTGTAATAATCTTTATACCTGGCCATTCATCCCGCAAATCAGAAGCGTAAACCACGTTATTTAAGCTGCATAATGAGGTTGGTCTTAAGTAGACTGTTTCATCTAATTACTTCCTGGACATTCTATTTATTTGTTGATAGCACACAAAAATTATGTTTTCTTTTTCTTTTTTTAAAACTCAATTATTGTCTACCGTTATCGTACCATCATTAACTGCATCCTTGCAGCATCGGACAAAGACACGTTTTTATCACACAAAACCACTTAAGCGTTTATGACACAAACATCGTTTTATAGTAAAGTCGTATACTGTTTGGGAATACTAATGTTATGTTACTTTTGAAAACAGTCAGATTTCCTGATATCGATTTCGATAGCTATGACGATGGCCCTTGAAAAACAATTGTTTGTTTTTGTTTTCTTTTTTCAAAACTCAGTCATTTTCTACCGCTATTGTACCCTCTATTAACTCCCTTGATGCAACACTGAACATTTTTAAATAAACGTATATGAAACAAACATCATCGTGCTATAGTCCACTCGTACACTGTCTGAAAATTGTTAACCGATGTTAAGAGCTATGTTGATTATACGAAATAGCGCTTCTGAGTTATAATTTAGTATTCGATTAAGATACAGACAAAGGGATTCATTTTCACATGACGATTAGTTAGTTCCGGAGGTTGAAGTCCTTAATAGTAGTATTTTCGCTTCAGTAAGCATCTGAATGACCTCTGAGTAATGTTAGAAGGAAACAAGCTTAAGCGGTTGTTAGCATCATCCGTACAAAAGACAGACATGTAGGTTAGCCCCATAGCCTTGTTAAAGGGCCTTTAAACCCAAAAATCGTGCATTTTCTTTCCACATAGCTGTTTAGCAAATATATCAAGTACTTCAAATGTGCAATTGGTTTTTTTTCTCAAAAGTCCATTTTCACCTTGAGAAAGCTCTTCCAAATTCGAAACATTCGCCATCTTGAATTGCGCCATCTTTCCTGTGACGTCAAGGGTGGAACCTTCCTGTGATGAGATCAGAAGCTTTCTTTTACGATCGCGTGAGATATGTGCAAGTCTCCTTCGCAGCCCCTGTTTGCCGGTCTAGTGACGATTTTTTTACTTATAATTTGGTTGATTATATTAAAATTTTTCGTAATGGTAAAGCATTGTGTCGTCCAGTTTTGTAGTAATTCAAACAAAACCGGGCATGCAATGCATAAATTTCCAAAAGAAGCAAATTTGAAGCGACAATGGGTTAAATTTGTTCAAGTTAAAAGAGCCGATTTTGACCAGTCGTCCGAACACTCTGTTGTCTGTCGCAGTCATTTGTCTCCCGATTGCTATGAGAAAAGCTATATGGTCGAAATGGGTCTTTAAAAGCTAGTAAAAGCTACTTCTTCCTATTGCTGCGCTGACGATTCAGGCCTTACCAGAAAAAAATTCTTCTGAGGTAAAAAAGCGGCCTTTGCATTCAGCAGACAGCGAAGATCCAGAGGTGACTGACCGTAATGAGAAACGACCGAGGAGAAGTAGAGCTCTTCAAAAGTTGGAAGTTAACAGGGTGAGTACCGAACTGATTTACGCGGAAACCTCCAGATTTTAGGTTCTCTTAAAACACCTTTCTTTCTCAGCTGTTACAAGATTATGGGGAAACCAGTTGTTCGGGAGCTAGTGATGAGCCCAAAAAAGACACTGACCTGTTTGAACCTTTGCCGGAAACCGAAACAGGTATCAAGAAAGAGTTCGTTGATGTCGGTATACAATGCGTTCTGGAATTTAGTTGGTTAAATATTCCACAAACATCTACGGCGAGTGTGGGAGAGACAAAAATCTGTCAGAAGAAATCTTCGTAGAGAACCTTTGCCAGCCCTGCTTGCTGCTTTCTTTGACAAACCCTGCAAGGAAGTAGCAGTTAGAGAATCTGTGTCACGGCTTACACAGCGGTGAATTTGTAATCAAAGATCTTTAGAGAAACATTTTTTTTACTTTGAACAGAAATTAAAAGATCCAGAGATCAGCTAGCGAAACTATCTCTCTATATTTCCAATCGAAGCAAACACAAAAAGGTTCGATAATTATATATATACAGGGCCACACTCGCAAATATTTACGTTAGAACTTGTTTATCAATAATAATACTTCTGAAGGAAAGCGCTATATAAATATTTCCTTTCGAACAGGCACAACCGCTAGTGTGTAGGACATGAATAATTATGCATTTACATGTACCTTTGTTTCTGTCAAAGGTTCGTCGATTTTAATCCAGTGTATGAAGTTCCAAAATCAGCTGGAAAAGTGCTTCGGATTTTATTGACCCCACTAGATGGCAGAGCGACCCTGACATTTTTGCCGAGATAACCCCAGCACCAGCGAGCCAGCTCTCTGTAGGCAATGTAGCGAAATTTCCTCCCAGGAGAGAGAAAAATAACTAGCTCCAGCACTGTGTTATTTAATCAACAGCATAAATAACTCCAGCAAATCGATCTGAAAAACAGATTAAAATAAAATATTTCGCTTACTCGTTTTGGGTGTGATTATCTGCACCGCATTGCTGCCTGTACGCGTAATAGGCCGTCTCCAGCACCTAGACATCGAGGCAGGTTGACTGAAAACCTGGTTACTCAGTGATACAAGTCATTTGGGTTTCAGGCCTTTGTTCCTCCACCTTTTGCCACACTTGTCCGATTTCCCTACAAAAAAACACTTTCATGTGTTGTCAGCATTGGCTGACAAGTTCCACACTCGCACTTTTGACAATTTTATATAAAACACCCACGGACGCTCAAGTTAAAAAACTTCTGTTGCATTCTTTTAGATTGGAAACTTGCTTTATTAAGTTTTCAGGTCAAAAACAAATAAATTACACAATGAATTAAATACCAGTCTGTGTTTCCGAGACGATTGGCATCGCTATGAACCGGGTTCTGTGTTGTCTTCGTGCAGATCGTTTCGGAGAACTCTACTATATTCTGAGTTATCCCCATCGCTGTCATATAAATTTAAGGCATTCGAGTCGCTTCCCTCTGACAAAACATCGTCCGAACTACTGCTACTTGAACGAGCTGCCATACCAATGCTACTGTGAAGTCCGTGTTGCGCAATATTTTTAGTTCCACCGCTTACGTCACGACCTCTGTCTATTGTTTTCACCGGAAGTAAAATTTCAGTATAAAATGCCGATTTTCTCCTTAAATAAGTCGAATTGGGCAAAACCAATTGCAGATTCGTTTTCTATGACACTTTTTACAAGGAATAAGAAATACATGTATTCTTGGGTTTACAGGCCCTTTAACTGTGTTAAAATTTTCTGCAAAAAATGACCTTTGCACGGCTGTTTCGCGGTGGAAATTTGGTTCGGGCATGCTTTCCACAAGAAACATCGAGTTAATTATTACTTCTCTGTTTAATACCAAATTATGCATTTGCATAAATCTGGCGTCCGTGGCAACCACTCGGGCTAAGGTCTAGTTTAGTTTTGCTGTATTTGTAATGTATGCGGGTGAAATTTAGCATGGCGGATGCATGCACATGGACGAAGCACTTGCTGTCGAAAATTTGGGTAAAATCGGTTAAGTTTTGCCTGTGTTCGACGAAAACGCGTTACTATAGTGGAGCCCAACAAGCACATCCTATGAAATTGACTGAAAACTTTGATTTTGATTTGGGAAAGGCCCGAATTTTTTCCAGCAAAGCGAGATAAGTGTTTTAATCCGAATTGTTTTAAAGTCCATTCAAGGCGCTTTTAATAAGTCAAGATCGGCCGTTATACGACTCCATTTTGAATTTCGGAGGTACTGAATTTCGAGCAGAAAGTCTATTTTTGGTCCCAGAGAGTGCGGTCACACTTTTATTCGTCCAATAGAGAACTTAGCAAATAAATTACACTAGGTCTACATATATAGTACACGTTCTTAGTCAACGAACCAATACATTGCCATTGTAAAGGGAAGCGTTTTACTCATTCGCTCTTCGTTTTAAATTTCTCTCTTTAGGTTTGGGATCTTTCCCTGCTAATTCTGGATTTGAAGTAACCTCGTGTCCTTTTTCTTCACATCGTCAAAATGCTGAGACTGGGTTTTGAATTCGGAGTGTATTCCTTCAATCCCTTGTTAACAATAGAATCCAAGACCCATGTGACATTGTCGAAGGAAAGGGCACACATGTTCTTGTAGCATATATATCTTTGGTGTGATCATCATGTCTGAGAATTTTTCCCTAATGAACTGAAGAAATTTGTGATGTCTTCCTCTGCAACAAGAACACAAGAAAAGGGGGAACAGTGGGACATGATCCTATTTTTGTATTTATGTTTTCCATGAAAGGCAGTTATTCTTTCACTTAGTACTTAACTTATCAGTCTTGTCATCAATGAACTAGAAGTTATGTTACCTTGTAGCAAATGCGTACATGGCTACAAATGAATGATTTCCATGTTAAGCTTGTCTATCCACATTCATTTTCTAAAGAACCCCATCCAAGTGAATTGGTAGTGGTCCATTGGCTTTCTCAAAGGTAGCCAATTCCATTTGTTCATCTGCAAGCTTTTCCTATAATGTTGAGATAGTACTATTGAAATATGAACTACTTTACGTACTGTTCAGTAGCTATAATTTGATGGGTTGTTAAATTGATTTGTGCTAGTGTAATATTATAAATCAATAAACTATAACACAGAATCATAGCTTCCTCCACTAAAAAAATAAGATGGGTTTAAATCATGTGTGATGGAATTGGAGGATTGTACAGCTGTGATACTGGAAAACACAAAATTGAGAAAAAGTTACCTCTTCCTTTGCATTTCTAAGGAGTTTTTCTATCTCCTGTAGTAGTGTAAAGTAGGCTGGCATGATATTTACACTAGAATGCAGACTTTGTGAATTCAGCAACTCCTGTGAATAGTAAATAAATTATTTTATCTTACTTTGTCCAATTCAATGCTCAGCAGTTTCTCATGAATCACGTTATGATTAAACTTTTGTTGACTTGTAACAGAGCCATCTGCTACAAACTTGTCATAATCCTCTTGAATGTTTTCAAGGGTTGGGAGTTCAGTTTGTCTATGTTTATGGCAACAGACTTGCATCATTTTGGGATTTATCTTGCACCAATGACATAAATACTTGCCTGAAAATACAATTCTCATGGTGAAAACCTTTTTCACAGAAATAGTAATGTACAGTACAGGCTACATTTAAGTTTTTTTAGTTGATTGCTCAATCATATAGTTATTAGTATGCATGAATTATTGTCTAGATCAGACCTGAGGCACCAGCTGTTCCAAATATCTTACATGGGAATTCAGTCACCAAACAGGAAAACCACTTTCTTTTCACCCTAGAAATAGGCGAAATCAAAAGAACAATTTAGTCAAAATTATGCTATTTCTAGTCTCTATCATCTAGATTAATTAAAAGTGTAATACATTTTTTGTTACTCACCCCCAGGTTGTTTCTTTCAAGGTGTTTACTTGTTCTTTATATTTCATTAAGGCTGTCTTTAAATTGGCCCCACTATCTTTTGCATGGAACATAGCAAAGACAATGCCATTGTCTGGACTGATTGATCACGTACCTCTTTGCAAATTGGGCACATATACTCATGCTTGATGTTTTCAACAAACTGTTTTGGGTAAAGAGGTTCTGATCCTCAATAACTTGGTAGATTCTTTACCTCCTCAGGAAATGAGAATGTGGCTGGGTGGTTGAAAGCTTAAAGTACTAGACATCCCTTCCACCATTTCTACTCGTTCCTTAGGTGCAGCAGAGTCCTCTGAGTTTTACTCCGGGTTTACTCTTCTTCTTCCTACCAGGTTTCTGATGATCTTTGAAGGAACTACAGATCTTATAGCTTCAAGTTCGTTTGTGTTCAGGCCACATATTGATTGCAAGGCATGTGCCTCTTAGAGCAAATTTTAGCACTTGTGGCAGAACTTGGGAGGGCATACGTCAATGTCATCTTTACAAACTTTGACACCAAAGGCTGTAAAAATTATCTCTATCTTATCAGCTCAGAGAAAACTGTTCTCGTATCTTTTGTATTCTACAATCGCTGTCCAAAAATTCGGCAATTTTTTTGCAGTAATTGTCCATGTTCAGAGAGACCACAGCTGGCCATCTAAATGTATAATCGAACCGAGACCTAAATTAAACTTGGATGTGAGCAACGCAATACTAAATTGACTCAAGAAATGGTTCGAAATTCCTTTTTGTGACTTTCTTGCTTCAGAAGGGTACACCCTTTAGGTTTTTACCATGTTTCAGGAAGGGGTGTCTATCTCTCTCGATCGGTTTTTCAGGAGAGCAGGAATATTTGAATTCTTGTGTTATTGTTAGTAGTGCGTTCCATTTGAAGAGGAAGGGAATACTCGCAGTAAACCATGTGAATCATGCCAAGAAGAACGATTTATCCACCAGATCAAAGAAAAAATAGTTACATATAATTGAAAGGTTTATTGTCCCTGATCGTGATCGAAATTTCCACCGAAAGAAACGTCTTGTCCGTGCTTTAACTATTTCCGTAGCTTCGCGTGACAGATCGATGACGTACACCAGGTGATCTGTGACGTCATTGCGGGGGCCTGGGGAAAGAAATTTTAATGCCATATCCCACAAACCAACGCGCGCACCGATTCAATCCGTTTTCAAACAATGGCGACCGGTCGGCGTGATGCGAGGTCGATGTATCTAAATACTTTCGCACTTTAACAAGTGAGAAGACTTGTCATGGGTAGTTTGAACAATGCAGCTACTGCCATGAAAAGAAACTCCGTGTCCATACTTTGACAGCTTTTCGCGATGAACATTGCAGACAATCCAAACGTAAGCTCGATGTACTCATGCATGGTATGAAGTTTGCTTTTTTATTTCTTACTTATGTACTGGATCGGGCATTCGCTTTATCATAGTTAATCGATTAACTTTGGCTTAATCAACAGTAAATGTTATTGGTATTAAAGCTGTCTTTTTTCTGGGAATGGTGTGTTTGTGTTGATTTTATTTTTTATATGTGGTGATTTTAAAGAAGTTTTGATCGAGCTTTCGTTGCTCTCTGGAAGTCAGTTCCATTGTCGCGGGTGGCACAATTTTGGCGGACTTTTTGACGCGGCGATATTCAGCATTTAAAGTACTTTTAAATGTGTATTGTTTCTTTTGCCGGCTAATTGTATTTATTTGTTTGGATGTCTTGTCGAGCAAAGGAAAATGTGATTCACGCCGATTCAGTAATTCGACTTCATTGCCCATTTCAAAACTGTGGTAAATTTTACAAAAACAATAAGAATTTAAACGAACATCTTCGTCTTTATCCGGAGCACAAACCGGATGGCTTGTCAACCTCTCGGAAACAGGTTTCATTAAGACAATGCGCAGAAAAATTTCTAGACGATGAGAGTAATCCTTATTCCAGGAAGCAAAGGGTCAGTGAACTGCTGAACTGTCTGAACGATGAAGAACTTGTGGATTTAGTTTTACCAAAGATTGCCAAAATTGTGTCACCTGTGGACTTTTTACTGCAAGGAACTGATGGAAATCATTATTTTTATAGCAAATTATGCAAGTTCAGAGATGAACTTTTCCTGCACTACCCAGAACTTCAAGCACTGTTTTGTCCAGATCCCTCACCAAGCACTGGTTTCCATAACCAGAGGCAAGTGTTCACTGAAATAGTTCAAAAGAACAAACCTAATTCTTGCGACTGGCTCCTTGACATTGACAATGGTTCTTTCTTCAAGGATGTTGTTATCCCTTGTGTTTTTAAAAAACAGCACTCTGCGTTTTTGGAATTTTCTTGTGGAATTGTCGGGTCCCTTGCGATTGGACAAAAGGAAACACAAGATGTACTAAGAAAAAAGTGGGGGAAAATATTGGAAGTGGCCATTGGCATCAATCCAATTTTAAGTAAAGACGAGATTTTTGGTAATCTGAATGACACCCGCCAAGAATTACTGAAACAAATTGGTCTAGAATTTAATGAATTTGGAGAAGTGGTTGTGGGCCATGTTGACATTGAAAAGTACATTTCATTGTTTCTTGCCCAACCTGGAACTCAGAGTGTAATAAATACACCCAACAATTATCTGATTCTAATGGATTACACAGATGGCTTTCCGTGGCTTAAATGGTCTCGTCATTTTACCGGAGAAACCAGTGTAAGACTGAAACTAGTTGAGCCTTACAATTTACTTAGCACAGTTTTGACTGTTGCCCTTTGGTTGGGGAATGATGACTATGAGACAACAAAAAAATGTGGTCATGCTGTTTACAAACAGCTTCAAGAGCTCAAAACAATTAAACACCCACTTACTGGGCAAGAAAATTAATAAAAATTATTAGACGCACTTGTGGGGATGGTAAGGAAAGGAGGTTATCTACTGGCAGTTCATCTGCCAAATCCACTTATCCAATCCCAGAAGCCCCAGAGCACCAGAGCCAACTGGGTGACATGAAGATCATCTGTCCAGAACCAGTTTGGACAGTTTCAGATGCAGAGAGTTGCCAAAAAAAATTTGAGAATGAACTATGTGGAAAAGCCCCCACTAAAGAAAAGCGCAGAGAGTTTGCAAAGCAAAATCTTGGGAACACTGGGCATAAAAATTTGAATGGTACAGCCCTCAGTTCTCAGTAGTGACCAGCAGTTCTTATTGGCACTAAAAAATGGACTGGCTAAGTCTGTCCATCTTCATGAGAAGTTGATAAAGTTTGACGAGGTTGGAGTAAAAGCATTTGCTGCTCGAATGCCTAACATTTTGAGGCATGCAGGATTTAAAGGCATTGTGCTGGAGATTTTAGCTTCATTTTGTAGTGGTCTGGAAGTTGTTTACCAAAACCTTCTGCAGACGCCACACGAGTTAACTGGTGATGAGTACAAAGTAATGGCCCGTGTTCACCTTGGCTTTCAAGCTGTCCAAATATTTGGAACTGTTAATATCACAGCTTCCATCTAACAAATTGTGTCTTATGTTCCATACTATGTCGACATGGCCCGAGCGGATGCTTCACTGATAGGTCTTCCACTGACATTAGCTAACTTTAATGATCCCTTGATGGGAACAGCACATAAATTAAACAAGTCACAATCCTTGCTTTTTTCCGGTGGGAGAACTGGGCCAATATCGAAAAATGCTTACCAGAAGCAGGTTATCAAACAGCAATTCCAAAATGAAGCATTCCAGCTTACAAGCAGGGAAAATACTCCACAGAAATCATCATCAGCCAAAGCTGAAAGAAAAAGGCAGGCACTGATTGATAAAGAACCCAATGTAAAAAAAGTGGTAATTACAATACTATTATTTTCAATATATTCTAGATAAAAAAACCCCCCACCCGCTGTCATCCTATACTATTTCAGTTTCCTCTGACTTAGCTTAAAGATTTTATTACCTCTGACCCATTGCAATCCTGTTCAACTTTCCACACAACAACACAAATTTCAATAACTATGATAAAACCAATCAAATGAGAAGTAGAAAATTTAAACTGTAAATTTTATATTTCTCCTCCACAACAAAGATTTCATGGAAATGATGTTCTTTGTTTCCTAAGGACAACAAACCTTTCCCTTCTGCACTCCGAAACTCTGGAACACCTTTCCTCTATCCCTTAAAAATCCGAAACTATAGCAATTTTTAAAAAGAAAGTTAAAGCAATTATTTTTTGTAATAATTATTAGTTTTATAATCTTAGTTCATTCTCTATGTTATTTTTTTAACTTATTTATTTTTGTAGCGCATTGCAAATTTTTAACGCATGATTACGAACCTTTGTTATTATTATTATTGATTAACCACTGAAATCACCAATATCTGTTTAAACCTTGACATATCCAGACTTTTGTCTTATATTTAGTTAAAAGGCCAAAGTTTGAAAAAGAAAAAATCCTGCTTCTATTCCCTTTTTATGCCAACCCAAAATTATCACAATGCCAACCTCTAAAGGAATAAAAGTGATTTACACATGTACTCCAGTGGAAAACACAGCTTCAAACTTTATAAAATGAAGTTTATCCGGCTCGTAAAAATGTTGAGTAGAGTTTTGTACAGTTAACTGTTTTTTTTTTTTTAATTTTATTTCACTTTCCGAAGCATCTACCTTTTATTGAAGACAAGCCTAAGCTAAAATTTGTCCAGACAATGTCTGCGAAGCAAGCTGGCGAAACTGATGAAAATGACGATGAGCAAATTGACAAGGTAAAGAGAAAACAGGGTATTTTGTATTATGTTATAATCCAAAATTACCGGATAATTGTCATACATGTAGGATATTCATGTTTTACATACTATCAGCAAAGATACAAACAACATTAAGCATATCTTGTTTTACAAAACACAATGTATCAATTGAATATGAAGTGAAACAGACGGCAGGTTACATGGAAATGAAATTTGTACTTACAATTTTCAGGAGGAAGCGACTGAAGACGTAGCAGGGCAGGGTACTATACTTTGCAATGCACGAATCAACGTGGAGGAGGCCTCCGAAGCAGAAGTCATGATGTTAACTGAGAACCTTTTAACGTTTGCAAAGGATAACTTCAGTGCCGCGAAAGGTACAATTTTAACGAAAGATTATGCCAAGAAGTTCAAAGAAGTTAGTTCTCCATTGCCCAGAGTTGATTTCCATTTAAAGTTTATTCGAGCAACGTTCGTTTCGTGGTCACGTTCTGATCCCAGAGTTAGCAAAGAAATTTTGAAGGGTAAAGTTTTGTAATAAGCCGTGAACAGAGACTGCAGACAATGAGAATTAAAGCACGTGTAGTTTAATGGCGAACTGAAAACAGAAGATCAAAACAAGCCTGCCAAGACTGACGGGTAACATGCGTGACGCGTGACGGGCAACAGTTTTACCAAGTTCGTCAAGCAATTGCTTTTCGTTTCAATCTACCAAATCTGAATCGTACGAGAGTAAAAGACTTTTGATAGCATTCTCTGATGTTCTTGGTTTGGAAGTGACTGAAGATTCCTAGAGTCTAGATGTCATGTCACTACCAAAGTTTGAGAAGAAGGTTCGAAGGCAGATTTGTATCACTGAAGCAGAAGTCAATCAGACGTCGAGTGGCAAATGGATGGAGGAATGTATCCTGGCAAGTGAAAAACCACCATACCGGATTACGGTACGACTGATGCGTCAAAATGAGCCTAAATTGAGTCAGCTGAAAGAGCTGCTACAAAAAATTCCATCCTTGAAGCGAGCAGCCGATGGAGGCCCTCAGGCAACTTACCAACCAAGCTCGCACGTCCATGGAAATCCCGAGGAAAGGTATCCCGTCTTGAAAGATCCGGCTCTCGTCAGAGCCGGGCAGCTCGCTTGTGTACGTCTCTTAAGCACATTACCATCGCACAATAAAACCGACTACGTCGTCAAAATGTAGTCCCTGATTGGAATGAAATTTAACAGTCTTCAGCGGGAAAGAATCAAGCGCTGAGTCTAGAATACTATCCCAGGATTGGACTCACAGAAGACATCCAAGTAAGTAAAATTTTCACCTTTCACTTTCAGTCTTAATAAGAACAAATAGCTGTCTTTCGTAACATTTCTTTGTCGCAAACTTTCCCGCATGGCGGCCGACCGGTGGCACAGTGATCACAGTGATATGTGTACCCCCGTGATATGTGTACCCCCGCACACATATCACTAGTGATATGTGTACCCCTGGTAGGGATACACAAAACACTAAGGCTTTGCACCCGGGTCTCTTAGAGCTTCAAAGAAAACATGGCTACGAGGAACAAATTTTGTGGTTTTATATTTTAAAGTTTCCGATCCAAAATATAAACGGAAGAAGATCACAATGCAACTGAATAACAATACACATATTGACTGCGATTGCCGCGATATGCGTATCCACATTGTATCCCCAAGATGTATTGGGGATACACATATCACTGAACGGCGATCGCAGTGATATGTGTATCCCCTGACTAACTCGCTGTCGTCTGTCAATTTGGAATCAATAATACACTTACTTGCCATATATAAGCTTAGCTAGTAATTTGCTAGAAAGACAACAACGCTTGCTTTACCAAGGGATACACATATCACTTACTACGATTTCCGTGATATGCTTAACCCCGAGATATGTTGAGGATACACATATCACTGAACGAGAGATCTCAGTGATATACGTATCCCCTGGCTAGTGCGATGTCGTCTGTGTACTTTTTAAATTTGTCAGTGACAAATATGATTGGGAATCAATAAAACTTGCTGTCAGTTGGTGAAATATTTCATGCACTTACGTACTAGCCAGTAAAGGAGCTAATAGCAAGTAATTTCAGTGCTAGACAGGCGACAAAGCCGTTACGATTGCAGTCACCAGTGATATGTGTATCCCCAAGATATATTTTTGTTTACATGACAATTTCCATTTCTTTATATTTCCAATAGATTGTTTGATGTTTGCTACTGGCCCATAAGAACTGTCGGGCTCGCGAGTCGTGTCTTTACAGTTCTGATTGTGGAAGATGGTTCAGTGAACGATTTGCGTCCATTAACACAAGCTAGCCGTAAGTATTTATTTTTTGGAGGGGAGGGGGGTGGGGGATACACATATCACTGGCCGCCATCTTGGAGGGGGTACACATATCACTAGTGATATGTGTGCGGGGGTACACATATCACGGGGGTACACATATCACTGTGACACCGGCCGCCATTACTTGAGAACAGATTGAATTGGTGCGCGCGTTGGTTTATGGGATACGGCATTAAAATTTCTTTTCCCAGGTCCTCGCAATGACGTCACAGATCACCTGACAGTTTTTGGGAAGGAGATCACACCCATGTAGTGCGACTTTCTTGCACGTAATAGATGGCCGTGGATATTTTAGCAGTTTGTCATACATCTTGTATTCTTTATTTAGCCCATGGGTGAGCATGATTGTATCAAAAAGATAAATTGGCTTAGTTTAGGGGAATTTGTTCGAAATCAAAGAGGAAATGGACGCCATATTTACTATTTCGGTGGTGAAAAGTAATCGCGGATTATATTGCTCAAAACAATTCGGATTAAAACGTCTTGGTACAGAAACTTGTTGCAAAGGAGAGATATAAAGCCAGAGTTGTTTCTTTATTGACAGAAAAATTCGAATCAATCAGTATCTTGCCTGAAAATAAGAAGACCTCTAAGAGGTCATAAATCATTTCGCGTCAAAACAAGGTGCCTTTCAGCCGTCGCATAGTTAACTATTCCGCACACGCAATATTTCCAAGGCGAACATTAAACAGAGAAGCAAAAAAAATGTATGTGCATCAGTTAGCTATTTCCTTGGACTTTGCGCATAAACTTTTTGTGACTTACTTATCAGTGGGCTCTTTCTTGTTGAGCCGTTAAGCGTACATTTTCAGCCTTTTCAAATTGAAAATGTAAATCTGACATGCGCGAACTGAATTTCCACTGGTGGGCGTTTTTGAAACGGCCGTGCCTTGTTCATAAACAGTATTTTATGTTAATATGATGTTCATGCCAAATCATTGTCTTCTTCTCACCATGGGACAGTGGAGGGTAACGGTATGTGATCTCGTTATCATTACCCGCGATCGCGAGGAATCGCTGAATAGTGTAACATTGCCACAGACCAAAACTGCTATATTTTGAGAGAAAACACTATTGAGCCGAAAAGTCTTCGGAGGAAAGATCGGCGAGCAGAACTTTCTTTCTACTAACAATTAGCAAGCATCACTTTTTTTTGTCGGTGTAAACATTTACAGAAAGCATTTCTAATTTAATTAATGAAGCGTCAAAAGTCTAACAATGTAGCTGTGATTTGACGCGAGAAACAACACGTCCATGGCTGAGCGTCACAAATCGTACACGGATAAAATCAACACAAATAAGCAAGGATAAATCTTGAAAGAAACTTGCAATTTGCGTAAAGAAATCTTCTAGACTACTGATTTTCGTGGTCAGATAAAATACTGGCAAAAAGCAATTTGACTTTGCAAGTCACGCAACAATTATTACCAGCTAACCTTGCGCTAGGCGAATGCCAATAATGGCCAATTATATTACGGATGTCATTTATTCGCAGACCTAAAAAGTTCCTTGGACAAAAGATGGCAACTGTGAAATGATCTTTAAACTCGGCCTTTCATCTAGGAAATAATTTGGATATATCAACAAAGTTGAAATGGTAAATTGGCCACCGTAATGATTACAAAAGCTGACGTTTCGAAGGGCTAACGCTCGAAACGTCAGCTTTTGTAATCATTACGGTGGCCAATTTACCATTTCAAGTTTGTTGATATATCCAAATTATTTCGTTACTCCCACCGACGCAGCCCCAAACAGTTTCTTTCGAAACTATCAGCCTTTATTCTTTCATCTAGGAAATTGCCTTATTTTAACTGAAAAAAGGGTTAAAACGACGAAAACATTTGGTCTGAAGTAGAGTGTTTTTTAAATTTCTTCCTGAAGTATTGTTTTCCGATTGCCCTTGACACACAATTGTTTGTTTTATTTTTTTCAAAACTCAGTCGTTTTCTACCACTATTGTACTCTCTATCAACTCCCTTCATGCAACACTGAACACTTTTTAAATAAACGTATATGAAACAAATATCATCGTGCAGTAGTCCACTCGTACACTGTCTGAAAATTGTTAACCAATGTTAAGAGCTAAGATGATCATATACGAAATAGCGCATCTGAGTTATAATTTAGTATTCCATTAAGATACAGACAAAGGGATTCATTTTCACATGACGATTAGTTAGTTCCGGAGGTTGAAGTCCTTAATAGTACCATTTTCGCTTCAGTAAGCATCCCTATTCATTTCTGAATGACCTCTGAGTAATGTCAGAAGGAAACAAGCTTAAGCGGTTGATAGCATCATCCGTACAAAAGACAGACCTGTAGGTTAGCCCCATTGCCATGTTAACTGTGTTAAAATTTTCTGCCAAAAATGACCCTTGTTCATAAACTGTATTTTGAGTTTCAATTCTGCAGAGCTATGTTAATATGATGTTCATGCCAAATCATTGTCTTCTTTTCACCTTGGGACAGTGGAGGGTAACAGTATGTGATCTCGTTATCATTACCCGCGATCGCGAGCAATTGCTAAATAGTGTAACATTACCACAGACCAAAACTGCTATATTTTGAGAGAAAACACTATTAAGCCGAAAAGTCTTCGGAGGAAAGCTCAGCGAGCAGAACTTTCCTTCTACTAAAAATTAGCAAGCATCACTTTTTTTTGTCGGTGTAAACATTTACAGAAAGCACTTCTACTTTAATCAATTAAGTGTAAAAAGTCTAACAATGTAGCTGTGATTTGACGCTAGAAACAACACGTCCATGGCTGAGCGTCACAAATCGTACACGGATAAAATCAACACAAATAAGCAAGGATAAATCTTGAAAGAAACTTGCAATTTGCGTGAAGAAATTTTCTAGACTACTGATTTTTGTGGTCAGATAAAATACTGGCAAAAAGCAATTTGACTTTGCAAGTCACGCAACAATTATTACAGACTAACCTTACGCTAGGCGAATGCCAATAATGGCCAATTATATTACGGATGTCACTTATTCGCAGACCTAAAAAGTTCCTTGGACAAAAGATGGCAACTGTGAAATGACCTTCAAAATCGGCCTTTCATCCAGAAAATTGCCTTATTTCAGCTGAAAAAAGGGTTAAAACGACGAAAACATTTGGTCTGAAGTAAAGTGTTTCTTTAATTACTTCCTGAAGTATTCTGTTTACCGATGGCCCTTGACACACAATTGTTTGTTTTGTTTTTTTTCAAAACTCAGTCATTTTCTACCGCTATTGTACTATCTTTAACTCCCTTCATCCAACGCTGAACAAAGGCACATTTTTAAACAAACGTATATGAAAAAAATGTCATCGTGCTGTAGTCAAGTCGTACACGGTCTGAAATTAATGATGTTAGGTTACTTTTGAAAACGTTAAATGTTAGATTTCCTGGAGTCAATTTTTAATCCATGTTAATTGATTACGCAACCCCTTAAAACTAGCACAGAGAAAAACAGCCCTACTTTGAGAGAATAACCCCATTAACCCGATGGTGAGCTAAAGCGTCTTCACGGATGAAAGGCGAGCAGAACTTTCTTTTTACAAATAATTGACAAGCATCACTTTTTCGCATAAACAAATGCAGACAATGACTCTACTTTTCTTTGATCACTGAAGTATAAAATATCGCTGCATATTAACATTAGACTAAAATTAGCGCAGATAAACAGGGCTAAATCTTGAAAGAAACTCGCAATTTCCTGAATAAAATTTGCAAGCTTACTGATTTGCGTACTCAGATAAAATACTGACAAAACAAAAAAGTACCGAACTCAACAAGTCAAGCAAATAGTATTACGAGTTATGCTACACTAGACGTAATACTTTTAATACCCAGTTACACATGGCATTAACTCGCAGACCTAAAATCTGTTTGCAAGAGAGAACAAGTGTGGAAAAATCTTTAAACTTGACCTTTTATGTTGCAATTACAAGCGGAAAACTGGGATATAGAGGTTTTGCACAGCAGCCATTTTGCATGGCCGGAACAATAGATTATTTTTCCTAAAGGAAAAAATCTTCTTTCTTGTGCAAAATATTTTCATTGTTCCTGCCATGCAACATGGCTGCCATGCAAAACCTCTATTTCAGCTGCATAAAAAGTTTTTAAACGACTTAAAAATTCGGTCTGCGATGGAGAGCTGTTTTCAATTACTTCCTGAAGTAATTTGTTTGGCGACAGCCCCTTGCAAACATACTCTTTATAAACTCCTTTCATGAAAAACCGAACAAACGCCCTGTTTTTAAGACAAAAATCACTCTAGAGTAAACGAAACGAATATCATTGTTTTTTAGTAAAGTCGTACTTTATTAGAAATCCTGATGCTGTTACTTTTTAAAGGTTTCAGATTTGCTAATGTTAATTTTTAATCGATATTAATTACTCCGCTGAACATGCACAATAGTGCCTGTCAGCGCGAACTAATCCATTAAGACACGGACAAAGAGATTCGTTTTCAGATGACAGTTGGTTAGCTCCGGAGGTTGAAGTTGTTTTCTGTGTTTTTTCTGCTTCAATAAGCTTGCCTTTTCATTTCGGAATGACCTCTAAGTAATGTCAAAAAGAAACAAATGCTTGTTAGCATCATCAGCTCAAAAGAAGGTTACCTCGGTTGGCACCTTAGCCAATTTAGTTGTGTCAAAATTACTTTTTCAAAAAGTCCTTTAAGCATGAACAACATTTTGGGTGTAATTCTGCAGGGTTACGTCAATAGTATACTCAGGGAAACTAAAGCTTTCTGATCAGTGTGCAGTGGAGGGTGAATGTACGTGATCTTACAAAAATTTCGCACGATTGTCAGGAAAATAAACAATTAACAAAACTTTTGTCTTTATCCCGCCTCAAGAGCTATCCCACGATGAATTTCCCTATACAAACCGGCTTGTTTATGCAATCAAAACCGTTTAAAAAGGCTGTTTCGCTTCTCTCTCGACCACAAATTGCTCAGTTTTCTTCGAGCTACCGAGCAGAATTCGAGCAGTTCTATAATCTTCTGACAAGTTGTAGAAAGTAAGTTTTCTCCTTATTCTGTACCTCTCATTCTCTTTTTCTTCCAAGAAAAAAAGAAAAAATTAGCTGATTTTTCGATGGCAGCTAGTTTCTCAAAAAGAATGTTGTTTTGTTCGAAGAGTAGTATACTTTTCTTTCGCGAAACTTTATCCAAGGCCTATGCCATACCTAACTTATCAGTCAGACTCTCTGACCGGGTTCTTTTAGAAGATAGCCGTTAGCTTGTTAGTATATTTTTTCGCTTGGCTTATCCTTGAGTGAAAAAAAACATATTTTCAGGCTGAAGAAGAGGGAGGGGTAGGTGAATGACATCAGTCGTGCCTCGATCATTTCCTGCGGTAGCTAGAGCTACCAGAATCTCCTATCCAGATACTTGCACAAAGCCGGTCGGCAAAAAGTCAAGCCTTAATCTTTATAGTCGAATACAATCGAATCTTGCAGTAGTCTTTTCTCGTAGCTGATATTTTGTGTCAATGACATCTATCTCCTCCCACCTCTCATACTGAATCTTCTTATTTTCTTTCAAGCATCTAAGAAGGCCAAACGGAAACATCAATGAAGATCTCTGCAGTTTTGCCGTCTGCTTTTGTGGCTCTTTGCATTTTTGAATGCTGTGTTTCAGGTACGAGTTTCATGATTTTTGAGGAGATCGCATGGATTTCAAATAGAATTGAAGGGGGCTCAGCCATCGCTAATAGATTATAAAAGGGGGGGAGGGACTACAGAAAACGACTTTGAATAAATAAGGATCATCAGAATATTATAGAGCCCCAGGGAATCAGGTAAACGACCTGAATCCCCTTCCCCCTCTCCCCCCCCCCCCCCTACTTAAGTAATCAACTTCGTCTTAAGCGTTAGAGCTCTGTTTGGGGGTCTAGTTTTTGCAGAACACGATTCGCAACCTTATCAGCATGTCTCAGCTGAATGCGGCGTTCTTCTTCTAAAACTCTTACATATTTTCCAGCCGCACACTTCAATCCTGGGAAAGATCCAAGAAATGCTGAATATAACAGACAATTTCTGCGTAAGTTGCTTTTAACCCATTTTTCTCTCATGGTTGTATACATGTTTCTTGTTTGATCCCAAAAGTTGCCCCTGGAATTCATTGCAGATCATCTGGCGTTTCATAGATCGGATTACTCAATGTACAATCTCTCGCCTCTCAGAACAAAAGTGGTACGATTAAAGTCGCTTCTGGTAACTAAACACAAAATATAGGAATTGAGAAAGATCTTTTTCATATTTTCACGAGGCGTAGGACAAAGAAAAGATTCTGAGTCCCCATGAGGAATCGAACTCCAGATCTTCGGATTCAGGCTCGTAGATGCTCGTAGATGCTCGTAGATGCTCGTAGACGCTCGTAGATGCTCGTAGACGCTCGTAGATGCTCGTAGTTGCTCGTAGATGCTCGTAGATGCTCGTATATTGCAATTCTGATTGTCCTTGGACACGAGCTTAAACAAAGTGCAGTTTGCAATTTTAATTTTGTTTCAAGTCTTTGATAAACGTGAAGCTGAAATAATTGAAATTATCTATTCTCTCTTCAACTGGCTACATTTTGGAAAATGATTTAAATCTTTTTCTTGATGTTGTTGAGCACCAACACTCTTCTTCAAAAAACTACAAAGGTTATGAGGAATTCTTTTAGCAGCTTACTTGACTATAAAGTTTTATATTGCGATAGTTAAAACACTCGCCTAGCAAAAATCAATGAGGCATGGTATGCACATAAAAGTAAAAGTGCTCCGTCGTGGAACAATGGATGTGGAACTCATCCAAAGGCTTAGTTATTTCAGGAACAGTTCATATTATATGGTTACAATCTGGGATTGGTTCCATATGTGCAGTATCAGTAATTACTTATTATCGGCACACCGCAACAGCTTGATAAGGTAATTATCACTCATATTCGCGTAGGAAATAGCACCATTCACCCTTTGCCTATTGCTAGGAACATTGGCTCATGGTTTGATGCTAATATGTCTATGTCGGATCATATTTTAAAAACTTGTAAATCATCCTTCTACCATTTGTATAACATACGTCGGATCCGGAAGTATCTCTCCAAGCAGTCAACAGAGTCACTTATTCATGCTTTCATATCTAGTCGTCTTGACTAGTGTAACAGTTTATTGTATGGTCTGCCAAACTGCTCATTGATAAAATTACAACGTATGCAGAATGCCTGTGCTAGACTGATATTTGCTGAGTGTAGTTATTGTCACATAACGCCTCTTCTAATCAAGTTGCATTGGTTGCCGATTCCGGTCTATAATTGTACTCAAGATTCTTCTGTTAACTTTCAAGATCTTGCATGGCACAGCTTCCACATACTTGGATTCATTGATTTCTCTTAAGTCTCAGTCATGCTATAACCTGAGAAGCTCTTGTAACACCCTCTTGCTTAAGCAACCCGGATTCAAATCAAAAGTGACACTTGGTGACAGGTCGTTTAATTTGCTTGCGCAGCACCTAAACTCTGGAATACATTACCATTCGAAGTTAGAAACTCTAAGTCATTGGATATTTTTAAGTCAAAGTTAAAAACACACCTTTATCGTTTAGCATTTTTATCTTAGCCTGAATACGATATTATAGCAGTATTAGTATAACATTAGTATTTGTATGTAGTACTAGTATCTATTTTATTTTACCTTATTTTAACAGTTGTATTAATTATTACTGTGTTATTTTGTTGTGAAGCGCAATTGAACACTGTAGGGAATTTGCGCTATACAAATTATTATTATTATTACTAAGCAGTCTGTTGGAGATGCTTGCAACGTCAAAGCTCAAGTTTTCACGGAACTCAATAATTTCTCCGAAGTACTATCAAAAACATGGTTCAGCCAAATGCATCTCTGTTGAGAATTAGTTATGTAGGTAGATTTAAGAAGAAAAGATCTAAAAATTTAATGACAGCTTGATCTCCAACGAAACTTGTGGGACTTTATTTTTTTTCCTCTAGGTTTCCCGCGTAAGCCAGAGAAAGATGATCACGGGGATGAAGAGGATGGAGTGGTAGAAGACATCGAGGAACAATTTGGTAAGTCTACTAACAAAGAGAGAAAGCCTTGGGCGATAGCGGGCGTGCGCATGATCGCATGAATTGCCCACGCGCCATCCTCGACTAGGCTATATTTCATCCCTAGAGAGGGTAACTAGTTGTGTATTGTAAGCACCAAGGACTACACAGATCACAGGATAAAGTTACTTACTCCTGAATTTTTTCGCCAAACTTTGGCAGGAAGTAATTTATTAACACTTTCTTTGCTTGTAGTTGGTGCGGCTGTTTGCGATCATCTTTCTTTTTTTCATTTTTAATCTTTTGGTTTGGTTCTCAATTTGAATTTTCTTTTTCTTCTTAGACAAGCCCATAAAAGATCTAATAAATTCAAGGGAATTTACTAAGCAGTATTTAAAAACTTCTCACAAAGGTAAGTGGAGCATTGAGCAAGACATTCATGTTCGTATACATTCCAAAACTTGCCTGTGGAATTAAGTGCTGATCATCTGACGTTTCATAGAACGGAATGCTAGGTTAGAAAAGCTGTAACCAGTATAAACACTCGTAAATAACACTCCCTTACGATGCACAAACTCTCGCCTCTCAGATAAAAAAATTGATGTTATCGAAGACGCATTTAGCCTACCCACACAAAAAAGAAATTAAGAAAGATGTTTTTCATCTTTTCACGGGCGTCGGACAATGAAAAAGTCCTCATGAACAATCGAACTCCAGACCTTCGGATTCATACTCCTATATGCTCGTGCAGTGAAATTCTTATTGTTCTTAAACACGAGCTTGAATACAGTGCACTTTGCAATTTTAATTTTCTTTCAAGTCTTTGATTAGCGTGGAGCTGAAATTATTGAAATCATCCATTCTCTCTTCAACTGGCTACATTTGAGAAAATGATTTGAATCCTTTTTTTTTTTTTTACCGAGCACCAACACTCTCCTTTAAATAAATGTAAAGGTTACGAGGAAGTTTTTTAGCCCCTTACTTGCCTATAAAGTTTTATTTTGAGACGGTTATTTTACTCGTTTACCAAAAAGCAATGAGGCATGATATGCGTATAAAAGTAAAAGTAAAAGTGCTCTGTTGGGAACAACCTCCCGCCTTATATTGGTGACAAGATATCTTTTGTTTTTCATTTGTTGAGAATTCATAAGTCTTCTAATAGCAAAAGAATTGTTTGTAACTCTGTCTGCAAGTCTTGTATCATTGTGGAACTGAGGTAATTGAATTTTTAATTTGTCTCTGGTTTGAGCAGATCCGAGAAAGGAAGAATACATCAGAGAACATAAAGGTAAGTTCACTCGAATCTCTTGATCTCCTTTGTGATCATAAGGGGACTGGGTGGGGGTGGGGGGAGAGACAAAGGTAGTAGATAAGTGGATCACATCCCCTCTGTCTCACGACTCCCGACCTTCATTTTCTTCATTGTATTGCTCCTGTCTCCAGTTCAATAGAAAGTATCAGAAATCTGGCTGATACTTTTAATCTGATACTTTCTATTGAAAGTATCAGCCAGGTTTCTGATACTTTCTATTCAACTGGAGACAGGAGCAATACCATGAATAAAATGAATACAATGAAGAAAATAGAGATTCAACGATCGTTGAAACTCAGAGAAAAATGGTTTTAGAACTATTTTTTCTCTGAATTTCAACGATCGTTGAATCTCTATTTCACCTGTATGGCTACAGTCTCATAAGGATCCACGAAAATGATACTGAGATTGAAGGGTTCTGATAGGTTAGGTTTTACCCCTAACAGACCATGGTGCTTGTGGAACCCATCTCGAGGCTTAGTTACGTCAGGAACAATTCATAGTACATGGTTACAATCTAGGATTCGTTTCTAGTATGTACTATCAGTTGTTAGTAGGCAGTCTGTTAGAGATGCTTGCAACGTCAAAGCTCAAGTTTTCACGGAACTCAATAATTTCTCCGAAGTACTATCAAAAACATGGTTCAGCCAAATGCATCTCTGTTGAGAATTAGTTATGTAGGTAGATTTAAGAAGAAAAGATCTAAAAATTTAATGACAGCTTGATCTCCAACGAAACTTGTGGGACTTTATTTTTTTTCCTCTAGGTTTCCCGCGTAAGCCAGAGAAAGATGATCACGGGGATGAAGAGGATGGAGTGGTAGAAGACATCGAGGAACAATTTGGTAAGTCTACTAACAAAGAGAGAAAGCCTAGGGCGATAGCGGGCGTGCGTACGCCTATGGGATCCTCATGGCTGCAAAGCTGTAAACCAAAAGGTTACCAAAAGATCGCATGAATTGCCCACGCGCCATCCTCGACTAGGCTATATTTCATCCCTAGAGAAGGTAACTAGTTGTGTATTGTAAGCACCAAGGACTACACAGATCACAGGATAAAGTTACTTACTCCTGAATTTTTTCGCCAAACTTTGGCAGGAAGTAATTTATTAACACTTTCTTTGCTTGTAGTTGGTGCGGCTGTTTGCGATCATCTTTCTTTTTTTCATTTTTAATCTTTTGGTTTGGTTCTCAATTTGAATTTTCTTTTTCTTCTAAGACAAACCCATAAAAGATCTAAAAAATTCAAGGGCATTTACTAAGCAGTATTTAAAACCTTCTCACAAAGGTAAGTGGAGCTTTGAGCAAGACATTCATGTTCGTATACATTCCAAAACTTGCCTGTGGAATTAATTGCTGATCATCTGACGTTTCATAGAACGGAATGCTAGGTTAGAAAAGCTGTAACCATGATATACACTCGTAAATAACACTCCCTTACGATGCACAAACTCTCGCCTCTCAGATAAAAAAAATTGATGTGATCGATAAACGCTTTTAGCTTACCCACACAAAAAAGAAATTAAGAAAGATGTTTTTCATCTTTTCACGGGCGTCGGACAATGGAAAAGTCCGCATGAACAATCGAACTCCAGACCTTCGGATTCATACTCGTATATGCTCGTGCAGTGAAATTCTTATTGTTCTTAAACACGAGCTTGAATACAGTGCACTTTGCAATTTTAAATTTCTTTCAAGTCTTTGATTAGCGTGGAGCTGAAATTATTGAAATCATCCATTCTCTCTTCAACTGGCTACATTTGAGAAAATGATTAGAATCCTTTTTTTTTTACCGAGCACCAACACTCTCCTTGAAATAAATATAAAGGTTACGAGGAACTTTTTTAGCCCCTTACTTGCCTATAAAGTTTTTTTCTGATACGGTTATTTTACTTGTTTACCAAAAAGCAATGAGGCATGATATGCGTATAAAAGTAAAAGTAAAAGTGCTCTGTTGGGAACAACCTCCCGCCTTATATTGGTGACAAGATATCTTTTGTTTTTCATTTTTTGAGAATTCATGAGTCTTCTAATAGCAAAAGAATTGTTTGTAACTCTGTCTGCAAGTCTTGTATCATTGTGGAACTGAGGTAATTGAATTTTTAATTTGCCTCTGGTTTGAACAGATCCGAGACAGGAAGAATACATCAGAGAACATAAAGGTAAGTTCACTCGAATTTCTTGATCTCCTTTGTGATCATAAGGGGAAGGGGTGGGGGTGGGGGAAGAGACAAAGGTAGTAGATAAGTGGATCACATCCCCTCTGCCTCACGACTCCCGACCTTCATTTTCTTCATTGTATTGCTCCTGTCTCCAGTTCAATGGAAAGTATCAGAAATCTGGCTGATACTTTTAATCTGATACTTTCTATTGAAAGTATCAGCCAGGTTTCTGATACTTTCTATTCAACTGGAGACGGAAGCAATACCATGAAGAAAATGAATACAATGAAGAAAATAGAGATTCAACGATCGTTGAAACTCAGAGAAAAAATGGTTTTAGAACTATTTTTTCTCTGAATTTCAACGATCGTTGAATCTCTATTTCACCTATATGGCTACAGTCTCATAAGGATCCACGAAAATGATACTGAGATTGAAGAGTTCTGATAGTTTGGTTTTACCCCTAACAGACCATGGTGCTTGTGGAACCCATCTTGAGGCTTAGTTACGTCAGGAACAATTCATAGTACATGGTTACAATCTAGGATTCGTTTCTAGTATGTACTATCAGTTGTTACTAGGCAGTCTGTTAGAGATGCTTGTAACGTCAAAGTTTAGGTTTTCACGGAACTCGATAATCACTCCGAAATACTGTCAAAACCATGGTACAGCCAAATGCATCTCTGGTGAGACTTAGTTATGAAGGTAGATTTAAGAAGAAAAGAACTAAAAATTTACTGAGAGCTTGATATCCAACGAAACTTATTAGAACTCTTTGAAAGAAACTTATGCGACTTTATCTTTTTCCTTTAGATTTCCCGCGGAAGCCTGAGAAAGATGACCACGGAGAAGAGGATGGAGTACTAGAAGACATCGAAGAACCATTTTGTAAGTCTACAAACAAAGAGAGAAAGCCTAGGGCGATAGCGGGCGCGCATACGCCTATTGGATCCTCATAGTTGCAAAGCTATAAACCAGAAGGTGGCCAAAAGATCACATGAATGCGCACGTGCCTCCCTAGATTCAGACTCTATCACTTTTCTAGAGAGAGGGTAACTAGTTGTGTATTGTAATCACCAAGGACTACACAGATCACAGGATAGAGTTGCTTACTCGTCCATACTTTGGCGGAAAGTATTTAATTTAGCAACACTTTCTTTACTTGTGGTTGGTACGGCTGTTTGTTATAATTTTTTCTAACCTTTTGGTTTGGTTGAAAATAAATTTGAGTTTTGTTTCTCTTCTCAGACATATCCAAGGACAATTTAGCAAATTCAGGGGAATTTCCTAAGCAGAATTTCCAAATTTCAAACAAATGTAAGTGGAGCACTGAGCGAGACATTTCATAGAAATAAGAATAATCTCATTAGCTCTCATTGACCTCGTTCATGGATGATTTAGGCACAGTAGAACTTCTCAACTAGAACGAGTGGCGAAAGTCTTGGAACGCTCTACCATTTATTGAATTTTTCTTTTGTACCTTTCATTTCTCTCTCCTTCCACCATTTCACTGTTGCCTTGGGTTATAAAATGGTGACTACTTTCTGACAACAGTTTTTGGTGGAGGGGCGTGGGGGACTTTTAAGTGTTAGAGATTAATTATAAGATTTCTGTTTACAGTCAAACTTGTATTAAGCGGTCATCCACGGGGAATGGGGGGCTTAATACAGGTTGATCGCTTTTTACCGGCTGTAAGAAACAATGAAAAACGACATGTTTTGCCGTAATTGAATACTTGATTTACAAAAGCACGCTAAAAAATGCTACCAACAATGATTTTTGGAGACAAACATGGATTAAATTTTATTTGAAAGATTATTCTCAGTGTAAGATTCAAACGTGTGTGACCTCTCACCTACGTGCGTTACCCTTTATTTAAATTTTGACCCTTAATCTTCAGATCACTTTACTCGTTTGATTACGCTTTTAAGTTTTCGTTTTTCAATGTATAACATATCAGTGTTGGCCTTTGTTGCGATAAGCTTATGTTCTAAATCATCGGTTATTTCACTCGGCCACGTCAATAGGAGGAAATATCTGTAAGTCGTACTTTTCTCGTTTTTATTTTGTTTGTCAATTTTCTTAGAGCTATCATAATTATAGCCGTAATTTTTCCTTTTAGTCAAACCATCATTTTAATTATTTTCATCAGTTTCATCATTTTCATCGTCACTTCTACATAATCAGATGTGTTCGATTTAAAGAGGAATAGATTTTCTCTTCCAATCCACCCTTAGCTGGAGTCTACACTCAGTTTTATTTGAGTGGTTGCGCTTCAAATGACCATTGGGCATGGGTGGAAAACAATAAAAACAGGCCAATGAGACTAAGTAAACGATGATCACAACCGCAAACATTTTCTTTATAGAAGATCCTCACACATAATTAAATCTCTCCTCAGACGAAACCAAAGAAGTTTCCGAAAGCTCAAGAGTGATTCCCAATATGGATTCTCAGACTCCTGGAAAAAGTGAGTAAATTCCTGGGCAGAAAATCTTCTTGACAATGAATAGCCTCCCATCTTAGCTTTCTTATAGATACTAGAATACCTCAGTTACTTACAGCAATGAAAGATGATCGCATGTGTAAATTTGAGAGTAGAGCACTTCTACGTATTTTCTCCAAATCAGGAGTGCAAGCGTAGCATGATTTTCAGCACTCGATAGGCATGAAAGACAGGATACGAACTATGGCCGAGAGGTAAAAAATGTAAGGCCTACTTACGAGCCAGGTGGCCCATCTTACTGGCGCTTAAATCTGGTTTCCATAGCACGAAGCGACTAGGGGTATTTCTACTCCCCCCTGAATGGAATGCTAGTCCATCGCAGGGTTACCCCCAAGCATTAAATTCGCCGGTACTCATTTATTATCCTGGGTGAAGAGAGGCACTGTGCGAGTAACGTGTCTTTCCCAAGAACACAACACAATGTCCACGGCCAAGGCTCGAACCTGGACCACTCAAACCGGAAGCGCACTAACCATGAGGCCACCGCGCCGCCAACCATGAGCCTAGAGGCTGCGGTTTTATTCTTTGCTTGAAACTTTCGAAGATAGAAACACGTAGGCCTGGTGTCAAACGTTAACACTGGTAGTTTGGATGCACGTTTAACGATTTTTGAGAGTGAACCGCTAATTTGATGTTTTGAAAAACCTTTTTGCCATTTATGAGACTCACTTAAGTAAAGATCAAACAAGATGCCTGATCCGTTCCAAAAATTTACGCCTCTCAATATTTCTTGCGAATATCAACTTTTAGCATCTAATTTGAGACCAAAGATTAAAGTGATTGCTTGTTTGACAACGCAACAAAATTTATTTCTTTGCACTTTCTCTCGTAATAGGATTCATCGCTTTTGTGAAGGTCGTAGCATTGATGGGTAAACGACCACTAGATGACTCAGAAGCTCACCTGCCAAAAGGGAACCTAACACTGAAGGTCATTCTGAATGATAACAAAGTGCATCAAGCGGAGCTCAAGGGAATCAAATACCAAGATCATAAATACGAAAAAGAGTTGAACACCGAAAGTGATTTTAATCCGCCACTCATCTGCACTAGTAAAGAAATAAGAAAAGTTAATCTCACGGCTCAAAGAAACAATGGATGGTACGTTGCGTCCATCGACACCTTCACCGCGGGATCGAACAAAGTCTACACTAAGCTGACCACTGATCCAGGCTTCAGTATGTGGGTGGACGGCAATGAAGAACATCATTACCCATACCAAGCCAAAGAGCACCTCCTCACCAATGCTGTCGCAGGATCCTGTATCACCTACGTACGTGTGGAGGCCAACACGACGGCAGACATGGAAAGGGAGAGAAAGAGCTACTTCCTTGACTTTATTTTATCACAAGACCAAAAACTTTGGGCAGAACTTGTAGGATATGAACTACAAAGTCAACTCTCTAAGCTAGAGCTGAACTTCGCCAGCCGTTTTCACCCCAAAAAGTGTGTATCGATGTCCGACATCAAGAAAGTTCGCCTACAAGCTCCTCATCAAGATGCAAATTGGTACATATCATCCATTCGCATTTATGCTAAGACTGGCGAAGACCAGTATGTGGATTTAACAAGTGACCTCCACCTCAACAAGCAGTTTGAAAGGTACAATACAACAGATATTGAACTAAATCGGCTATATACGGAAACTCTCGACTGTGAATACGGAAATCCAACATGCCAATGCCAGAGATGGGAAGATGTATGTATTTTCAACCTTGAGATTGACGAGATTCGAACCTTCACAAGCTATCAAAAGTTACCAGGGGATAAACCTAAAGGAATAGCTTTGCGAGGAGCCCAAGGAGTGAGCTATTATTTCGATGAAAACGGGACACCTTTGCCACTACAATATAATAGAACATGTTCAACATTGGACAAGGCCAAATGTACTTATCCTCAATTTGTTGATGGTAAAACGTACCGTATGGCAATAGCCGTCAATGGACAAATTCCTGGACCTACCTTAATAGTTCATGAAGGACAACAGGTTATTATTCATGTTCACAACAAACTCACCACTGAAGGTATTTCAATTCACTGGCATGGTATGCATCAGAAAGGAACACCTTGGATGGATGGTGTAGGGCAAGTGACTCAATGTCAGATAGGACCCTCATCGAGCTTTACATACAATTACACCGCTCGGCCTTCTGGAACGTTTTGGTACCACTCTCACAGTGGTGCTCAAAGAACAGATGGCTTCTATGGTGCTCTGATAGTCAAAGAAACTGAAACAAGGTTGAAACAAATCCAATCTAAACTAAACATTACTTTTCAAGACAAACCAGATCAACACACCTTAACGCTTCTAGACTGGCAACTTGAGGCATCCTTGGACCTGTTCACACAGATCAATGCAGACTTGGGCTTTTATGAAAAGAAGCCGCTTGGTGAAGTACCAACTCCAGATCATCTAAAGTATAACGGTACACGTAGTTTTGACAATGGAGGGGCTGGGCCTATGCCGTACTTTTCTGGAATCATAAATGGCAAAGGCAGACATGATGACGTTGAATACGAAAAAACAAAACTGAGTATATTCCCTGTTGAGTCCGGAGAGACATATCGCTTTCGGCTTATTGGAGCCCAAGCGCTTTATTCTTACAGCTTCTCCATTGAGGGCCATAAACTGACTGTTGTCAACACTGACGGCTACTGGATTAGACCCGTAAGAAATGTTGATTATATCATGATCCATCCCGGAGAGAGATATGACTTTTTACTCAGTGCAAACAAGAGACGTAAAAACTACTGGATACGTGCAGAGACCATGGAAATTGATCAAACTAGGAGTGGGCCACCCTTCGAGTCACTAGGACATGTGGCAGAAGCCATTTTGCACTACAAACAGGATAACAAAGATTGGGATCTGGTTGATAATGTACCTTTGATTGAATATGAAAAAATGGGAGAAAAGTCTCGCAGAAAGTGCTTCAAAAAGAACAAATGCAAAGCGGTGAACTGCCCTTTTAAGAAATTTCATGATTCATATAACATTAAATGTACTAATGTACACGACCTGCGTTTACTCGAGCTCACTCCACTTGAAGAACTTCCAGATGCAAACCCCACCAAAGGATGCACAAATTGCAGACATTTCGTCAACTTTCATTTTGAAGGTCAATCTCAAACTAGTTCAGTGAATGGGCGCAATTTTATTCTTCCCTCCTTTCCACCTCAGACCCAATATGACGATTTTTGGAAAAGTAGCACGATCTGCGACCTTACCGCTGACTGCAATCCATCGACACTCGAATGCTCATGTGTCCATGTGATCGACATCGACTATAACAAAACTGTTCAAATGGTATTCTCATCAATTGGTGCTACCCCCAGTGCTCATCCAATTCACCTCCACGGCCATACGTTTCATGTTGTTGCCGTTGGATATCCAGAGTATAACGACACCACTGGTTTTGTTCAAAAACCCAACAGTGATATATACTGCGATGATATCAAATGTACTGAAGAAGGGTGTGTGAAAAGCGCTTGTACCAGACCAAGGTGGAAGACAGACCCAATGTGTTTTTCCATCAATCGCCGCACGATCAGAAAGGACACAGTTATGGTCCCTGCCGGGGGCTACGTTGTCATCAATTTCCTTTCTGACAATCCGGGCCAGTGGTTTCTTCACTGCCACAAAGAATTGCATCAACTTGAGGGAATGGCACTGATTGTCAATGAGGCTTTGGGGGAGCAACGGAAATTGCACCCACCCGATGGCATGAACAAGTGTGGAGACTTTATACTACCTTAAAAAGGTCTTGATATTCTCAGAAGCTCTAAGTCTCAACAAAACTACTACTTGAAAACAATTCTGCAACGATGCGTGTGCTAAGATCCAGAATTAAGTATTTGAGCTCGCTTTTCAGTTACTTGACCTTTTTGACGCGTTCTGAGCATTTTAGACTAGAGTGAGTCAAATCAAATACTCGGTAAGAAGAGGATAGTTGTTTTTGTTTTTCTTTTTTACCATGTGCCCCGTTCGGCGCCACTTGCGCAATCTCAAAGCAGTCGTATTTAGGGCTGGACGGATTGACGTGGGCCGGTTTGGTAGAAGCCGTCCAGCCCGAGGGTATTCGTACGGCGACATTGTTCGCAGTTGTTGTAAAAAAAAAAACACTGAAAGCAATCAACAAAAAAAGAGAAAATAAGTCATCTTTTTCAACGAGTTGTGAGTCTCTTGTTGTGACTCGAAAAAATGATGAAATGGTTTTTACCGCAGGATTTTTTTTTTACTTTTCCCGTGCATACCCGTCTATCGCGTTCTATTTTATGTTAAAACAAACTTTTCAAATTTCGTTCATAACGCACGATCCTCGCGACACTAGGTCCGTACGTCATTACTTAGAGTCTTCCCTCTCAGTCAATAAGTTTATGGCATCATTAGGCTTTGCTAAATTGCGTCATCGCCTTTTTAATCACCAACTCGGTTTTTTGGTGCATTTTTTAAATTCAAAACTAAACATTTTAGGCACGTGTGAAACTAGTGTGGCACACACTAGCCTAGTGTGCGACATTATTTGTCAGAAGTGTTTTTTGTATATACGAACATAGCTGAGTTCTTTTATCATATTTTATGAGTATTTAATCACTTACCTGATTTCTTGTGGATCGTTAAAGATCCAAAGTTAAGTACCTTCAACTAGAATGAAGCAACTGATTTGAGTAACCAGGAACTCATAAGTAGATTTTGTTCGCAACTGTAAGCTTTCCTTTGGTGTTTTATCCTCTCTTCGGAATGACAATTACTATTACAGCAGGCTCGTAAGCTTATGCTTTTGTTAAACAACACCGTCTGGATGAAAGAAAATTTCACTTAGAAACGATAGACTCGGAGACACTCTGACGCTTAATCGGTTAACAAGTTTTTATATCAATCTCTTTCAGTTCTTAACGATAGTTTACCTTTTTAGAGAGTCATATGCAAGGTGTGACGAACTAGGGAAATAATGTAATAAATTTGTTTGATTGATTAATTTGACTTAATCATTTTTGTCTGTTTGGGGCGATGCAAGAAACGGAAGCTCACACTTATAGCCGCACCCTCCCCCCCCCCCCTTATCATTATTCGGATGTCATATGGAATATGTAATTGACAAGATTAAAAGATACTACTATAAATTTGTTGCTTAATGGATTGATTTCAATGTTTAACCACTGTAGGTTTACAGAGAGATCTCCGACATCGCTAGAGACACAAATATTCTTCAGTCCGACTTATTTCACCTTAAGAATTGGTCTGAGGTCTGGCAGTTAAACTTCAACGGGAACAAATGTGAGGTTATGCAAGTAACACATAATCGTGATAAATCTGTCCCACATTAAACTCTCGTTCCGCGCGGAGAATGTCTAAGCTCAGTGAGGTCTGTAAAACACCTTGGCATTACAATCTCGCACGACCTCTCGTGGACTACACACGGTGTTGAGGTTGTCAATAAGGCCAATTAAGTTCTTGGTCTAATCGAGCGAACAATCGGTCCTGTAAACAAGGAAATCATTTCCACATTGTACAAGACTCTCGTGAGATGCTTCCCCAGTATGGTGCCTTTACCTAATTAAAAATATTGTTATCTTAGAGAAAGGTTAATAAAAGGGCCTCGCGATTGGCTTTAGCTCAGCGAAGGGGTGAGATGTCATATGACGATCGTTGTGAAATGTTACATTGATTGAAGTTGACTGATAGAAGACTATATTTTTCCTTGGTAGAATGCTATAAACTCGTATTCGGGCTGAATGGCCTTATTTTTGTGATTTTTTGGAGTTTGCTTCAAAACGTACTAGGTCCAACCACAATTACAAACTGCAGGTGAAAGTGGCAAACTGTAATTTTTATAAATACCTTTTTTTTGTTAAAATAATTGGTGAATGGAATGACCTGCCCGCCAATGTCTTTGAGATAGGTAACTTAACACGTTTTAAATCAGCTCTTAAATTATACATGGGTGTTTCTTAGGTTTTTATCCATTTTATATTTTATCATAAGCATACATTCTAAATTTTATTTCTTTGGAGTTTATTTACATAGGGTTAACCTCTTAAACTTCCTTTTTAGGGTATTATTTGTGTATTTATTTCTTTGGTACTTCATATATTTGTTGCATTCTTCTTCTATTTGTAACGGTGGAGGAAAGGCAAACTCACTCAACACCCCACCTGTCCCTACCACCGAATAAAGGATGAAAACTAGATTTAAATTAACAAATGGTAAACACCTCAGCGTACACTATTGAGTTATGGCTGCACGCGGGAGGTTGCTAAGCACGAAAGAAGCGTAAGAGTCACTCGAGGCGATAGCCGAGAGCGACTCTAGCTTCTTGAGTGCTTAGCAAACCTCCAAAGTGCATCCATATTTCAATAGTGTACGCTGTGGTGTTTACCATTTGTTTTATAACATAATATTGATACATTGTAGCTAAAGAGTTCCCTTTTACTTAACAAATCTTAAGTGACCAGAAAAAACAAGTGCGCGCGGAAAAATAGTCTTTGCATTTGCTCACGTCAGCAGCGTACACCCATGGGCAAATGGGGGACGCTAAATTGACCAATCAGAGCGCGTGCTTTACTTTGGTTATGTTATAAACAAATTTAAGGCATGCCAGTGCAAATGAAACCACAGCCTCGTTTCCTCCTTAAGGATAATTGGAAAAGTTGTTTTCAACATCTTAATTTTTTTATTTCTTCTATTCTCTATGAGTTCTTAAATGATCTCATGTACATTAGCTCTCTGGAAATACTCCTCTCTCTCAATGGAGAAGTAAATCATCTCCATTTCTCCCCTTTGCTACCATAACTCGTCAACCTTAAAGTGCCGCTGACATCAAAATTTTCGTACATAATTTTTTTCATTTTCGTGTTCAGTGTGTCTCCTTCACCTACTCTACCAAATTTCAATCTAGACCGAGCACCAAAAATATCCTTTTCAGGCCGTTAAATTCGCGATTTAGCATCCGCCATTCTCTGACCACGTTCCGGAAGTTGATCGTAGGACTCAGAGGAAGTGATGTCAAAGGCCCAACGCGAAAATCTCACATGGCAAAATGTCAAGCAAACATAAAAGAGTGCTCTGCTCGATTCTTACAAAAACTCAACAAAAATGACGAGACATAGATACGTATATAATTCAAAGCTGAAGTAATCGTGCAGACCATGCTGCAGTTATTTCTCTGCATCAGAGCCTCGCAAATAGATCAGAGCGGGAAAAACGGAGGCGATTTGTGCGAACTCGCCGAGTAAACCTCAGTCCTGCAGAAATATTTGTGATCTGCTTCGAACACCTCTCGGAGGACTGTTTCAAGAGATTTGTGTACTTTGAAGGATCTAGGCGAAGAATTGTGTCGGGTTCAGTGCCTACCGTTCAAAGGAAGGGAAAAGAAAAACCGTCCTCAGTGCGATCTTGACGAAAGGGAAGTCTACGAACCTCCACGGGAGTGTCACCTCTACATATAAGCTGATCAATATCCGCCTTTAACAACTCTCTGGCAGAATACCTTACACAAAGGAAAGTACTCGGTGAGCACTTTAAATAAGAATGATAAAATAGCCGAATTGAGGAATAAGATTTCTGACCTCAAAGAGCTCACTTTTATACAAAAGAGATGAAAAATATAATTGTGTGCTCTGACTCTAAAAAAATCTGGATTTAATGTCAGCTATAGTAGAACACACGGCCTCAGACACAGAGCGTAGAAACACTTTAAAATGTAAAGAAAATGAAAATTTCTTAAAAAAAACCTATAAACTATCAACCATCTGACAACTGAGTCAGCGTGCTATCAAAGGGTGTAAAATTCATCTCAACACCTGTAACAAACGAATGTAAAGTTAGGCCAACTTTTGCGAGATTTATTCGCAAGACGATTGCGCCTCCGTTACACCTTTCACGGACAAAACAAAGTACCACTCCCGTTTCACATCAAACTGAATGCCGCCGGTTCAGTCTTCTATCGCCCTTCAGAGCTACTTGGAAAATTGTCATAACACAACTTGCAGACTGTATCTAAGCCAAAAAATACTTTGTAACGCAGTGAGGTCACGGTTCAAAAAGAGTTGAAACAAACTCTGCTTTAAAGTCACCGAAGCAACACAACAATAGTCATCATGAATAAGACAATAACCCCCAGAACTCTTTCTAAACGGCTAAGACATTCATCAAAATAATGCATAGTTTGAAAACATTTAGATATATCAAGCAAAAAATCACCCACACTCCCTTCTAGTATTTCTTAGTTGAAAACCTTACAAAAAGTCTTAAACAAACTTAGCTTTGACGGGCTCATTCAGACATCCTGTTCTGCGGCATTTTGTACTAAGGACGCATTTTGTACTAAGGACGCATTTTGTACTAAGGACGCATTTTGTAATGATTTATGCAATTTGTAGGAAAGTCTTGAAGAACCTCTAAAGTTAGTTCACAACTGAACGGTTAACGTGGGACTGGCTTACTTGATCGATGGCATGAAGGCACAATCAACTCTCTAAGAGTAACCCACAGTTTCCCCTGCCAGAACCAACATTCAATCGCACATTAGGTTCACGAGAAGGAAGGAAATGCCGATCGCCTGCGAGAGAGGGTCCTCATTGTTAAACACATTCTCCTTGTCATTATCACAGGAAACGTATAGGGCGCAGTTTTAGGTGTAAAACATCGATTCACAAAGAATATTCACAACGAATTGCAACAAAAAGGAAAATCAGAGCGCAGCAAATTTATCCTTTCTGTGATACCGAAGTGTCTATCTTTGGTAAGATAGGGAGGAGTGGAAGGTTTTTCGGGGGGAGGGGGGAAGGATTTCATGGTTTTAAGGGGAACAGACAAGGGATCTTACGTCGCCAACAGAATATGAAGGGGAGGGACTGTGGAAAATTGAAAAGGGGCAGATCGTGGGTAGGGTCAGATGAATAATGCCAGCATAATTTTTAGTATAATGTTACATTCAGAGCATCAAGCATAATAGCGGCATAATGAATAATTAAGCTTCCAAAACATTCTCCAGGTACAGGCAAGACGGTCACAAGAAATGGTTTCGCAGGAATGTGTAAAGGTTCACCTCAATGATAAAAAAAAAAAAGCAATCCATAGCGGGAGTCCGATTCGATTGATTATGTAAGTCAGCAATTCAAAGAAAAGTGTCGGTTTCTCGACGCCAGTCTGCAAGGTCCATTAGGCCTTAAAGAGCTTCCTGATGAACAAATGATGTTTTATATTTTATGAATAAAGTCCACAAAGTTTATGAAAGGAAATTCATCACTATATGTTGCACTTGATTAACTTTATAACAATACTTTAGTGAGTGGATGATACTTAGGTCTGTATTGGCTTCAGTGTCTTACTTGCCACAAACATCTCACAAACAGCACGCAAGAAGATCATATAGCGCGGATTTAAATTTTCCAAAGTTTCAAACGCCCTTAAGTTCCACCAAAGGTATGATCACCATGAACGCAGCTAACCAAATAACAGATGCACCAGGTGCTAAAAAAAACACTTTCAAATGATGTATAGCAAACCCTCTTCTTTGCTAATTTTGAAATAGATGTGTACCTTTTGTAAGCGACCAGTCATAATTATTCGTCTGGGGAAGAGGGAGGAGTGGAAGGTTTTTTGGGGGGAGGGGGGAAGGATCTCATGGTTTTAAGGGGAACAGACAAGGGATCTTACGTCGCCAACAGAATATGAAGGGGAGGGACTGTGGAAAATTGACCGAAAATTAACTGACAGACGGCCAATAAAGTGGAACATAAAAATACTAAGTGGATTACGGGGGGGGGGGGACGGGAAATTTTATTTTGACACAACTGAAAAGCACCCACCCACCTGTAGTCGAAATCCACAAATCAAAGAAATTCGCACCTTTACTAGCGATTCGCTAAAGGCAAATGTACGTAAATGAGTTAAATAAACAGGAAAGCAAAACGAAATACAAATAAAACAGGCAAAATGACGGACAAAATAACGAAACCTACAAGATTATTTGGCGACTACGACCACTAAAACATGATGACAACGGCGATAAGAAAACTACGGTAGAAGAAGCTATGCCAAACAATAGAAACAATGCATAAAAAATGAACCCGAAAATATGAAATGCGACGTAACCAAAAATGACTGGCAAACCTAATAAAATAACAAATATACACGGAACAACTGAAAACGGAAAACAATGTACAAAAGGCGTGAATTTGTAAACGAAGGTGAGACGCCGTGACTACACCACCCTCCCCCCCACCCTTATGCGATAGATAATGACAGGTCCTTACAGTTGGGGGAACTGCGGGCTCATTTTATAATTTAAGAGAGATTTAAAATCCACAGAGATGAGATCAAAAACCTTGCTTTTTTTTATTCGTGAATGAGGTTTTCCTCTAAAATGGTAACAGTGACTCTGCCAGTAACGAATTAATTGAAAATATATCCAAGGAATAACAAATGAATCATACCCAATTAATGAATTTCCATCCTCAATATGATGCCAACGTTTGATACAAAGAAGTACCTCAGTGTTTGCAATGAACAAGCAGAAGGTTGTTTTTGATAACAGAAGTCTCCTAGCATAAATGAAAACATGAACGAGCAGACTTTTTTCTCTCAGCAAATAAACAAATGCAGAAATATAAAAAATATATCTGAGGTTTGACTTTAGAAGGTAACGGTCCCGACATTGGGAATCACAAGATCGTATAAAGGTAGCATTGAGCAAAACGGCTAAGATATGGTGCCAAGAGGGATGATCGCATAAAAGATAATCAAGCAGACTGAACTCCGCTTTAAAAATTTGCTAGTAGTAGAAAACATTTCTATTTTCATCAATGAAGTACAAAAATATAGCTGGATTTTGACGTTAGAAGGTAACACACCCTTGGTTTCCGTCATAAAACGTATAAAACGAACACAAAGCAAAACAGCTAAATCTTGCATGAAACTCAAAATGTCCTGTATAAATTTTCAAGCTTACTGATTTGCGCACTCAGATAAAATACTGGTAAAAACAACATACTTTGCAAGTCATGCAACAAGTGTTACGAGTTAAGCTACACTAGCCGGAATGCCAATAAAAACCAATTACGGATAGTAACAGTTTGCAGACCTAAATTTTATTTGGCAAAAGATGACAAGTTTGTAATAATCTTTATACTAGGCCATTTATCCCGCAAATCAGAAGCGTTAACCACGTTATTTAAGCTGCGTAAAGAGGTTGGTCTTAAGTAGACTGTTTCATCTAAATACTTCCTGTACATTCTCTTTGGTGATAGCGCTCAAAAATGATGTTTTTCTTTTTTTTTTTTATTTTTTCATTTTTTTAAAACTCAATTATTGTCTACCGTTATCGTACCATCATTAACTGCCTCCTTGCAGCATCGGACAAAGACACGTTTTTATCACACAAAATCACTTAAGCGTTTATAACACAAACATCATTGTTTTAAAGTATAGTCGTATACTGTTTGGGAATACTAATGTTATGTTACCTTTGAAAACAATCAGATTTCCTGATATAAAATATTTATCGATTTCGATAGCTATGTTGATCATATCAAATGTGCCTCTTAGTTATAATTTAGTATTCCATCTAGATACCGACAAAGGGATTCATTTTCATGTGACGGTTGGCTAGCTGCGGAGGTTGAATTCCTTTATAGTACTATTTTTGCTTCAGTAAGCTTGACTATTAATTTCTGAATGACCTTTGAGTAATGTCAGAAAGAAACAAGCTTAAGTGGTCGTTAGCATCCTCCGTAAAAATGAGAGAAGTGTAGGTTAGCCACTTAGCCATGTTAGCTAAGTTAATATTTTCTGCAAAAAAAAAACCCCTTGTTCATTAACAGTATTTTTAGTTTCTACAGAGCTATGTTAATATGATGTTCATGCCAAATCATTGCATTCTTGTCAACGTGGGGCAGTGGAGGGTAACAGTATGTGATCTCGTTATCAATATACACGATCTACAGGAATTGCTAAATAGTGTAACATTGCTACAGAGAAAAACTATTATATTTTGAGAGAAACACTATTGGGCAGAAAAGTCTTCGGAGGAAAGATCGGCGAGCAGAACTTTCTTTTTACTAACAAATAGCAAGCATCACGTTTTTTGTCGGTGTAAACAGTTGCAGAAAGCATTTCTACTTTAATCAATGAAGTGGAAAAAGTCTAACAATGTAGCTGTGATTTGACGCTAGAAACAACACGTCCATGGCTGAGCATCACAAATCGTACACAGGTAAAATCAACACAAATAAGCAAGGCTAAATCTTGAAAGAAACTTGCAGTTTGCGTAAAGAAATTTTCTAGACTACAGATTTTCGTACTCAGATAAAATACTGGCAAAAAGCAATTTGACTTTGCAAGTCACGCAAAAAGTATTACAAGCTAACCTTACGCTAGGCGAATGCCAATAATGGCCAATTACGGATGGCATTTATTCGCAGACTTTAAAGTTCCATGGAAAAAAGATGACAAGTGAGAAATGATCTTTACACTCGGCCTTTTATCATGGAAATTGCCTTATTTCAGCTGAAAAAGAGGGTTAAAACGACAAAAACATTTGGTCTGAGGTAGAGTGTTTTTTTAATTACTTCCTGAAGTATTCTTTTTGCCGATGGCCCTTGATAAACAGTTGTTTGGTTTTTTTTCAAGACTCAGTCATTTTCTACCGTTATTGTACTCTGTTTTAACTCCCTTCATGCAACACTGAACAAAGGCACATTTTTAAACAAACGCATATGAAACAAATATCATCGTGCTGTAGTCAAGTGGTACATTGTCTGAAAATTGTTAATCGATGTTAAGAGCTATGTTGATCATCCGAAATACTGCTCCTGAGTTATAATTAAGTATTCCGTCAAGATACAAGAAAAGGGATTCATTTTCATGTGACAGTTGGCAAGCTCCGGAGGTTGAAGTCCTTTATAGTACTATTTTTGCTTCAGTAAGCTGGCCTACTTATTTTTAATGACCTCTAAGTAATGTCAGAAAGAAACAAACTTAAGTGGTTGTTGGCATCATCCGTACAAAAGACATACACCTGGGTTAGCCGCTTAGCCGTCATGTTAGCAGAGTTAAAATATTCTGCCGAAAAAACCCTTGTTCATGAACAATATTTTGAGTTTCAGTTCTGCAGAGCTATGTTAATATGATGTTCATGCCAAATCATTGCCTTCTTGTCACCGTGGGACAGTGGAGGGTAACAGTATGTGATCTCGTTATCAATATACACGATCTACAGGAATTGCTAAATAGTGCAACATTGCCACAAAGAAAAACTGCTATATTTTGAGAGAAAACATTATAGAGCAGAAAAGTTTTCGGAGGAAAGATCGGCGAACAGAACTTTCTTTTCACTAACAATTAGCAAGCATCACAATTTTTGTTGGTGTAAACAGTTGCAGAAAGCATTTCTACTTTAATCAATGAAGTGGAAAAAGTCTAACAATGTAGCTGTGATTTTTGACGCTAGAAAAAACACGTACATGGCTGAGCGTCACAAATCGTACACGGATAAAATCAACAAAAATAAGCAAGGCTAAATCTTGAAAGAAACTTGCAGTTTGCGTAAAGAAATTTTCTAGACTACAGATTTTCGTACTCAGATAAAATACTGGCAAAAAGCAATTTGACTTTGCAAGTCACGCAAAATGTATTACAAGCTAACCTTACGTTAGGCGAATGCCAATAATGGCCAATTATGGATGGCATTTATTCGTAGACCTAAAAAGTTCCTCGGACAAAAGATGACAAGTGAGAAATGATCTTTACACTCGGCCTTTCATTCTGGAAATTGCCTTATTTCAGCTGAAAATAAGGGTTAAAACGACAAAAACATTTGGTCTGAGGTAGAGTGTTTTTTTAATTACTTCCTGAAGTATTCTGTTTGCCGATGGCCCTTGACAAACAATTGTTTTTTTGTTTTTTCAAGACTCAGTCATTTTCTACCGCTATTGTACTCTCTTTTAACTCCCTTCATGCAACACTGAACAAAGGCACATTTTTAAACAAACGCATATGAAACAAATATCATCGTGCTGTAGTCAAGTTGTACACTGTCTGAAAATTGTTAATCGATGTTAAGAGCTATGTTGATCATCCGAAATATTGCTCCTGAGTTATAATTAAGTATTCCGTCAAGATACAAGAAAAGGGATTCATTTTCATGTGACAGTTGGCAAGCTCCGGAGTTTGAAGTCCTTTATAGTACTATTTTTGCTTCAGTAAGCTAACCTATTCATTTTTAATAACTTCTAAATAATGTTAGCCGAGAAAACAAGCTTAAGTGGTTGTTGGCATCATCCGTACAAACGACATACACCTGGGTTAGCCGCTTAGCCGCCATGTTAGCAGAGTTAAAATTTTCTGCCGAAAAACCCTTGTTCATGAACAATATTTTGAGTTTCAGTTCTGCAGAGCTATGTTAATATGATTTTCATGCCAAATCATTACCTTCTTGTCACCGTGGGGCAGTGGAGGGTAACAGTATGTAATCTCGTTATAAATACACACGATCGGTAGGAATTGCTAAATAGTGTAAAATTGTTACAGAGCAAAACTGCTATATTTTGAGGGAAAACACTATTGAGTAGAACATTTTTCGGAGGAAAGATCGGCGCGGAGAACTTTCTTTCTATTAAAGATCAGCAAGCATCACTTTTTTGGTGTAAATAACTGTAGAAAGCATTTCTACTTTGATCAATGAAGTGTAAAAGTCTACTAATACAACTATGATTTAACCAATACATCCAGGGCTGAGCATCACAAATATCGTGTAAAATCAACACAAATAAGCACGGCTAAATCTTGAAAGAAACTTGCAATTAGCTGTAATAATTTTTCAAGATCACTGATTTCCGTACTCAGATGAAACACCGGCAAAAAACACCTGCAAAAAACAATTTTACTTCGCAAGTCAAGCAACAAGTATTACAAGCTAAGCTACTCTAGACGAATGCCAGTAATAGCCAATTACGGATGTCATTTATTCACAGACCAAAAAAATCCTTAGACAAAAGATGCAAAGCTAGAAATGATCTTTACACTTGGCCTTTCATCCTGGAAACTACCATATTTCAGCCTCAAAAAAGGGTTAAAACGACGAAAACATTTAGTCTACTGTAGAGTGTTAATTACTTCCCGAAGTATTCTGTTTGCCGATAGCCCTCGACAAACAATAGTTTGTTTTTTGAAAACTCAGTTATTTTCTACCGGTATTGTACACTCTATTAGCTCCTTTCATTTCATACACTGAACGAAGGCACATTTTTAAACAAACGTGTATGTGTAACAAATTTCATCGTTTTGTAGTCAAGTCGTACACTGTCTGAAAATGATGATGTTAGGTTACTTTTAAAAACGTTAACTGTTAGATTTCCTGAAGTCAATTTTTAATCGATGTTAATTGATTACACAACCCCTTAAAACTAGCACAGAGAAAAACAGCCCTACTTTGAGAGAATAACCCCATTAACTCGATGATGAGCTAAAGCGTCTTCACGTATGAAAGGCGAGCAGAACTTTCTTTTTACAAATAATTGACAAGCATCACTTTTTTTTCCATTAAACAATAAAGACAATGACTATACTTTTCTTTGATCACTGAAGTATAAATATTGCTACATGTTAACATTACAAAACAGCGTGTAAAACTAGCACAGATAAACAGGGCTAAATCTTGAAAGAAACTCGCAATTTCCTGAATAAAATTTGCAAGCTTAATGATTTGCGTACTCAGATAAAATATTGACAAAAGAAAAAAGTAATGAACTTAACAAGTCATGCAAACTGTATTACGGGTTATGCTACACTAGACGTAATACTTTTAATACCCAATTACACATGGCATTAATTCGCAGACCTAGAATTTGTTTGGCAAGAGAGAACAAGTTTGGAATAATCTTTAAACTTGATCTCTTATTTTGAAATTAGAAGCGGAAAACTGCGTTATTTCAGCTGCATAAAATGTTTTAAAACGATTTCAAAATTCCGGTCTGCGATGGAGTGCTATTTTCAATTACTTCCTGAAGTATTTTGTTTGGTGATAGCCCCCTGCAAACATACTCTTTATAAACTCTCTTCAAGCAAAACCGAACAAACGCCCTGTTTCTATGACAAAAATCACTTAAGAGTATACTTAGGGAAACTAAAGCTTTCTGATCACTGTGCAGTGGAGGGTGACAGTGCGTGATCTTACAAAAATTTCGCACGATCGTCAGGAAAAATGACAATTAACAAAACTTTTGTCTTTATCTCGCGTCAAGTGCTCTCCCACGATGAATTTCCATACAAAAACTCTTGTTTATGCAGTCAAAACCGTTTAAAAAGGCTGTTCCGCTTCTTTCTCGACCACAAATTGCTCAGTTTTAGTCGAGCTACCTAGCAGAATTCAAGCGGTTCTATAATCTTCTGACAAGTTGTACAAAGTAAGTTTTCTCCATGTTCTGTACCTCACATTCTCTTTTTGTTCCAAAAAGAAAGAAAAAATAAGCTGAGTTTTCGATGGCAGCTAGTCTCTCAAACAGCTTGTTGTTTTGTTGAAGAGTAGTGTACTTTTCTTTCGCGAAACTAAATTCCAATTCGATCTAGACACAGTGGACAAGAAGAGCCACCCCGTGGAATGTCCATTGCTAAATTATTTATTTATTTTATTTATCCAAGGCCTATGCCATATCTAATTTATCATTCAGACTCTCTGACCGGGTTCTTTTAGAAGATAGCCGTTAGCTTATTAGTATATTTGTTCGCTTGGCTTATCCTTGAGTGAAAAAAAACATATATTCAGGCTGAAGAAGAGGGAGGGGTGGTGAATGACATCATTCGTGCTTCGATCATTTCCCGCGGTAGCCAGAGCTAGCAGAATCTCCTATCCAGATACTTGCACAAAGCTGGTCTGCACAAAATCAAGCCTTAATCTTTAACCGCCTCCCGGTTAGGTCTCGGTTAGAACTCGCATTTGTTAATTTTATTTTTATTTGTACCCTTGATAATGGCGTCATGAAGTCGCCGAAACGTCGGTATATCATATCGCTCGTTTTTACCTGTCTATGTATTACTAAATCTTTGTTAATACGGATATGAATATTAAATTATTATTATTATTATTATTATTATTTATAATACAATCAAATCTTGCAGTAGTCTTTTCTCGTAGCTGATATTTTGTGTCAATGATATCTATCTCCTGCAACCCATCATGCTGAACCTTCTTATTTTCTTTCAAGCATCCAAGACGGCCAAACGGAGACATCAATGAAGATATCTGCAGTTTTGCCGTCTGCTTTTGTGGCTCTTTGTATTTTTGAATGCTGTGTTTCAGGTACGAGTTTGATTATTTTTGAGGAGATCGCATGGATTTCAAAGAGAATTGAAGAGGGCTCAGTCATCGCTAATATATTATAAAAGGTGGGGGGGACTACAAAAAAAGACTTTTAATATGTGAGGATCATCAGAATATTACAGAGCCCTAGGGACCTGAATCCCCTTCCCTCTCTCCCCCTTCCCCCTCTCCCCCTTCCCCCTCTCCCCCTTCCCCCTCTCCCCCTTCCCCCTCTCCCCCTTCCCCCTCTCCCCCTTCTTTCCCTCCCCTCCCCCCCTCCTTAAATAATCAAATTAGTCATAAAGGTTAGAGCTCTGTTTGGGGATCTAGTTTTTTCCAGAACACGAATCGCAACCTTATCAGCATGTCTCAGCTCAATGCGAAGTTCTTCTTCTAAAACTCTTACATATTTTCCAGCCGCACACTTCAAGCCTCGGAAAGATCCAAGAAATGCTGAATATAACAGACAATTTATGCGTAAGTTTTTTTTTTTTTTTAATCCTTTTTTCTCTCATGGTTGTATGCGTGTTCCTTGTTTGATCCCAAAAGTTGCCCCTGGAATTCATTGCAGATCATCTGGCGTTTCATAGACCGGATTACTCAATGTACAATCTCTCGCCTCTCAGATCAAAAGTGGTACGATTAAAGACGCTTCTGGTAACTAAACACAAAATATAGGAATCGAGAAAGATCTTTTTTTTAACCACAAAATATAGGAATTGAGAAAGATCTTTTTCATATTTACACGAGGCGTAGACCAAAGAAAAGATTCTGAGTCCCCATGAGGAATCGAACTCCAGATATTCGGATTCATGCTCGTAAATGCTCGTAGATGCTCGTAGATGCTCGTAGATGCTCGTAAATGCTCGTAGATGCTCGTAGATGCTCGTAGATGCTCGTAGATGCTCGTATATTGCAATTCTGAATGTCCTTGGACACGAGCTTGAACAAAGGGCGGTTTACAATTTTAATTTTGTTTCAAGTCTTTGATAAACGCGAAGCTGAAATTATTGAAATTATCTATTCCCTCGTCAACTGGCTACATTTGGGAAAATGATTTAAATCTTTTTCTTGATGTTGTTGAGCACCAACACTCTTCTTCAAAAAACTATAAAGGTTACGAGGAATTCTTTTAGTGGCTTACTTGACTATAAATTTTTATTTTGCGATAGTTATTTCACTCGCCTAGCAAAAATCAATGAGGCATGGTATGCACATAAAAGTAAAAGTGCTCCGTCGTGGAACAATGGATGTGGAACTCATCTAAAGGCTTAGTTACTGCAGGAACAGTTCATATCATATGGTTACAATCTGAGATTGGTTCCTTGTGTGCAGTATCAGTAATTACTTATTATCGTTACACCGCAAAAGCTTGATAAGGTAGTTATCACTCATATTCGCGTAGGTAATACCAACATTCACCCTGTGCCTATTGCTAGGAACCTTTGCTCGTGGTTTGATGCCAATATGTCTATGTCGGATCATATTTTAAAAACTTGTGAATAATCCTTCTACTATTCGTATAACATACGTCGGATCCGGAAGTATCTCTCCAAGCAGTCAACAGAGTCACTTATTCATGCTTTCATATCTAGTCGTCTTGACTATTGTAACAGTTTATTGTATGGTCTGCCAAACTGCTCATTAATCAAATTACAACGTGTGCAGAATGCCTGTGCTAGACTGATATTTGCTTAGTGTAGTTATTGTCACATAACACCTCTTCTAATCAAGTTGCATTGGTTGCCGATTCGGTCTAGAATTGTATTCAAGATTCTTCTGTTAACTTTCAAGATCTTGCATGGCACAGCTCCCACTTACTTGGATTCATTGATTTCTCTTAAGTCTCAGTCACGCTATAACCTGAGAAGCTCTTGTAACACCCTCTTGCTTAAGCAACCCGGATTCAAATCAAAAGTGACACTTGGTGACAGGTCGTTTACTTGTGCTGCACCTAAACTCTAGAATACATTACCATTCGAAGTTAGAAACTCTAAGTCATTGGATATTTTTACGTCAAAGTTAAAAACACACCTCTTTCGTTTAGCATTTTTATCTTAGCCTGAATACGATATTATAGCAGTATTAGCATAACATTAGTATTTGTATGTAGTTCGAGTATCTACTTTATTTTACCTTATTTTAATAGTTGTATTAATTATTACTGTGTTATTTTGTTGTGAAGCGCAATTCAACATTGTATGGAATTTGCGCTATACAAATTATTATTATTATTACTGGGCAGTCCGTTGGAGATGCTTGCAACGTCAAAGCTCAAGTTTTCACGGAACTCAATAATTTCTCCGAAGTACTACCAAAAACATGGTTCAGCCAAATGCATCTCTGTTGAGAATTAGTTATGTAGGTAGATTTAAGAAGAAAAGATCTAAAAATTTAATGACAGCTTGATCTCCAACGGAACTTGTGGGACTTTATTTTTTTTCCTCTAGGTTTCCCGCGTAAGCCAGAGAAAGATGACCGCGGGTATGAAGAGAATGGAGTGGTAGGAGACATCGAGGAACAATTTGGTAAGTCTACTAACAAAGAGAGAAAGCCTTGGGCGATAGCGGGCGTGCGTACGCCCATGGGATCCTCATGGCTGCAAAGCTGTAAACCGAAAGGTGACCAAAAGATCGCATGAATTGCCCACGCGCCACACTCGACTAGGCTATATTTCATCCCAAGAGAGGGTAACTAGTTGTGTATTGTAAGCACCAAGGACTACACAGATCACAGGATAAAGTTACTTACTCCTGCATTTTTTCGCCAAACTTTGGCAGGAAGTAATTTATTAACACTTTCTTTGCTTGTAGTTGGTACGGCTGTTTCTGATCATCTTTCTTTTTTTCATTTTTAATTTTTGGTTTGGTTGTCAATTTGAATTTTCTTTTTCTTCTTAGACAAACCCATAAAAGATCTAAAAAACTCAAGGGAATCTACTAAGCAGTATTTAAAAACTTCTGACAAAGGTAAGTGGAGCATTGAGCAAGACATTCATGTTCGTATACATTCCAAAACTTGCCTCTGGAATTAATTGCTGATCATCTGACGTTTCATAGAACGGAATGCTAGGTTAGAAAAGCTGTAACCATGATATACACTCGTAAATAACACTCCATTACGATGCACAAACTCTCGCCTCTCAGTTAAAAAATTGATGCAATCGAAGACGCTTTTAACCTACCCACACAAAAAAGAAATGAAGAAAGATGTTTTTCATCTTTTCACGGCCGTCAGACAATGAAAAAGTCCTGATGAGCAATCGAACTCCAGAACTTTGGATTCATACTCGTATATGCTCGTGCAGTGAAATTCTTATTGTTCTTAAACACGAGCTTGAATACAGTGCACTTTGCAATTTTAATTTTGTTTCAAGTCTTTGATTAGCGTGGAGCTGAAATTATTGAAATCATCCATTATCTCTTCAACTGGCTACATTTGAGAAAATGATTTGAATCCTTTTTTTTTAACCGAGCACCAACACTCTCCTTTAAATAAATACAAAGGTTAGGAGGAATTTTTTTAGCCCCTTACTTGCCTATAAAGTTTTATTTTGAGACGGTTATTTCACTCGTTTACCAAAAAGCAATGAGGCATGATATCCGTTTAAAAGTAAAAGTAATAGTGCTATGTTGGGAACAACCTCCCGCCTCATATTGGTGACAAGATATCTTTTGTTTTTCATTTGTTGAGAATTCATGAGTCTTCTAATAGCAAAAGAATTGTTTGTAACTCTGTCTGCAAGTCTTGTATCATTGTGGAAACTGAGGTAATTGAATTTTTAATTTGTCTCTGGTTTGTGCAGATCCGAGAAAGGAAGAATACATCAGAGAACATAAAGGTAAGTTCATTCGAATCTCTTGATCTCCTTTGTGATCAGAAGGGGAGGGGGTGGGGGTGGGGGGAGAGACAAAGGTAGTAGATAAGTGGATCACAGCCCCTCTGCCTCACGACTCCCGACCTTCATTTTCTTCATTGTATTGCTCCCGTCTCCAGTTCAATAGAAAGTATCAGAAACCTAGCTGATACTTTCAATCTGATACTTTCTATTGAAAGTATTAATTAGCCAGTTTTCTGATACTTTCTATTGAACTGGAGACGGGAGCAATACAATGAAGAAAATGAATACAATGAAGATAATAGCGATTCAACGATCGTTGAAACTCAGAGAAAAAATAGTTTTAGAACTGTTTTTTCTCTTAGTTTCAACGATCGTTGAATCTCTATTTCACTTGTATGGCTACAGTCTCATAAGGATCCACGAAAAATACACTGACATTGAAGGGTTCTGATAGGTTAGGTTTTACCCCTAAGAGGCCATGGTGCTTGTGGAACCCATCTTGAGGCTTAGTTACCTCAGGAAAAATTCATAGTACATGGTTACAATCTAGGATTCGTTTCTAGTATATACTATCAGTTGTTACTAGGCAGTCTGTTAGAGATGCTTACAACATCAAAGCTCAGGTTTTCACGGAACTCGATAATCTCTCCGAAATACTGTCAAAAACATGGTACAGCCAAATGCATCTCTGTTGAGAATAAGTTATGAAGGTCGATTTAAGAAGAAAAGATCTAAAAATTTAATGAGAGCTTGATATCCAACGAAACTTATTAGAACGTTTTGAAAGAAACTCATGGGACTTTATCTTTTTCCTTTAGATTTCCCGCGGAAGCCTGAGAAAGATGACCACGGAGAAGAGGATGGAGTACTAGAAGACATCGAAGAACCATTTTGTAAGTCTACAAACAAAGAGAGAAAGCCTGGGGCGATAGCGGGCGCCCATAGGCATATGGGATCCTCATAGTTGCAAAGCTATAAACCAGAAGGTGGCCAAAAGATCGCATGAATGCGCACGCGCCTCCCTAGATTCAGACTATATCACTTTTCTAGAGAAAGTAACTCGTTGTGTATTGTAATCACCAAGGACAGGATGGAGTTGCTTACTCGTCCATACTTTGGCGGGAAGTATTTAATTTAGCAACACTTTCTTTGCTTGTGGTTGGTACGGCTGTTTGTTATAATTTTTTTTTTCTAACATTTTGGTTTGGTTGAAAATAAATTTGAATTTTGTTTCTCTTCTCAGACATATCCATGGAACATTTAGCAAATTCAGGGGAATTTCCTAAGCAGAATTTCCAAATTTCAAACAAATGTAAGCGGAGCATTGAGCGAGACATTTCATAGAAATTAGAACAATCTCATTAGCTCTCATTGACCTCGTTCATGGATGATTTAGGCACAGTAGAACTTCTCAACTAGAACGAGTGGCGAAAGTCTTGGGACGCTCTACCATTTATTGAATTTTTCTTTTGTACCTTTCATTTTTCTCCCTTTTCACCATATCACTGTTGCCTGAGGTTATAAAATGGTCACTACTTTCTGACAACAGTGTTTGGTGGAGGGGCGTGGAGGACTTTTAAGTGTTAGAGATTAATTATAAGATTTCTGTTTACAGTCAAACTTGTATTAAGCAGTCACCCACGGGAATGGGGGGCTTAATACAGGTTGATCGCTTTTTACCGGCTCTAAGAAACAATGAAAAACGCTATGTTTTGCCGTAATTGAATACTTGATTTACAAAAGCACGCTCAAGAATGCTACTAACAATGATTATTGGAGACAAACATGGATTAAATTTTATTTGAAAGATTATTCTCAGTGTAAGATTCAAACGTGTGTGACCTCTCACGTACATGCGTTACTCTTGATTTAAATTTTAGCCCTTAATCTTCAGATCGTGTTACTCGTTTGATTACACTTTTAAGTTTTCGTTTTTCAATGTATAATATATCAGTGTTGGCCTTTCTTGCGACAAGCTTATGTTCTAAATCATTGGTTATTTCACTCGGCCACGTCAATAGAGAAAATATCTTTAGGTCGTTGTACTTTTCTCGTTCTTATTTTGTTTGTCAACTTTCTTAGATCTATCATAATTATAGCCGTAATTTTTAATTTTAGTCGAACCATCATTTTCATTATTTTCATCAGTTTCATCATTTTCATAGTCACTTCTACATAATCAGATGTGTTCGATTTAAAGAGGAATAAATTTTCTCTTTCAATCCATCTCTTAGCTGGAGGCTACACTCAGTTTTATTTGAGTGGTTGCGCTTCAAATAACCATTGGGTAAAGGTGGAAAACAACAAAAACAGGCCAATGAGACTAAGTAAAGGGTGACTACAACCGCAACCATTTTCTTTGTAGAAGATCCTCACACATAATTAAATCTCTCCTCAGACGAAACCAAAGAAGTCTCCGAAAACTCCAGAGTGATTCCCAATATGGATTCTCAGACTCCTGGAAAAAGTGAGTAAAATTCCTGAGCAGAAAATCTTCTTGACAATGAATAGCCTCCCATCTTAGCTTTCTCATAGATACTAGAATACTTCAGTTACTTACAGCAATGAAAGATGATCGCATGTGTAAATTTGAAAGTAGAGCACTTCTACATATTTTCTCCAAATCAGGAGTGCAAGCGTAGCATGATTTTTAGCACTCGATAGGCATGAAAGACAAGATACGAACTATGGCCGAGAGGTAAAAAATGTAAGGGTTACTTACGAGCCAGGTAGCCCATCTTACTGGCGCTTAAATCTGGTTTCCATAGCACGAAGCGACTAGGGGTATTTCTACTCCCCCCTGGATGGAATGCTAGTCCATCGCAGGGTTACCCCCCAGTATTAAATTCGCCGGTACCCAATTATTATCCTGGGTGAAGAGAGGCACTGTGAGAGTAACGTGTCTTTCCCAAGAACACAACTCAATGTCCACGGCCAAGGCTCAAACCCGGACCACTCAATCCGGAATCAAGCGCACTAACCATGAGGCCACCGCGCCTCCAACCATGGCCAAGAGGCTGCGGTTTTATTCTTTGCTTGAAACTTTCGAAGATAGAAACACATAGGCCTGGTGTTAAACGCTAACACTGGTAGTTTTGCACGTTTAACGGTTTTTGAAAGTGAACTGTTAATTTGATGATTTGAAAAACCTTTTTCCATTTATGAGACTCACTTAAGTAAAGATCAAACAAGATGCCTGATCCGTTCCCAAAATTTACGCCTCTAAATATTTCTTGCAAATATCAACTTTTGGCGTCTAATTTGAGACCAAAGATTAAAGTGATTGCTTGTTTGACAACGCAACAAAATTTATTTAACACTTTCTCTCGTCATAGGATTCATCGCTTTTGTGAAGGTCGTAGCATTGATGGGTAAACGACCACTAGATGACTCAGAAGTTCAGCTGCCTAAAGGGAACCTAGTACTGAAGGTCATTCTGAATGATAACAAAGTGCATCAAGCGGAACTCAAGGGAATCAAATACCAAGATCCTAAATACGAAAAAGAGTTGAACACCGAAAGTGATTTTAATCCGCCACTCATCTGCACTCGTAAAGAAATAAGAAAAGTTAATCTCACGACTCGAGGAAACAATGGATGGTACGTTGCGTCCATCGACACCTTCACCGCGGGATCGAACAAAGTCTACACTAAGCTGACCACTGATCCAGGCTTCAGTATGTGGGTGGACGGCAATGAAGAACATCATTACCCATACCAAGCCAAAGAGCACCTCCTCACCAATGCTGTCGCAGGAACCTGTATCACCTACGTACGTGTGGAGGCAATGACAACGGGAGACATGGAAATGGAGAGAAAGAGCTACTTCCTTGACTTCATTTTATCACAAGACCAAAAAATTCGGGCAGAACTTGCAGGATATGAGCTACAAAGTCAATCCTCTGTGCTAGAGCTGAACTTCGCCAGTCGTTTTCGCCCCAAAAAGTGCGTTTCGATGTCCCACATCGAGGAAGTTCGCCTACAAGCTCCTAATCAAGGAGATGCAAATTGGTACATATCATCCATTCGCACTTCTGCTAAGACTGGCGAAGACCAGTATGTGGATTTAACAAGTGACCTACAGCTCAACAAGCGGTTTGGAAGGTACAATACAAGAGATATTAAACTAAATTGGCTCTATAATGAAACTCTCAACTGCGAATACGGAAATCCAACGTGTAAATGCAGGAAATGGAAAAAGGTATGTATTTTCAACCTTGAAATTGACGAAATTCGAACCTTCACCAGCTATCAAAAGTTATCGGATGATGAACCTACAGGAATAGCTTTGCGAGGAGCCCAGGGCGTGAGCTATTATTTCGATCGACACGGGATACCTTTGCCACTACAATCTAATAGAACATGTTCAACTTTGGACAGAGCCAAATGCACTTATCCCCAATTTGTTGATGGTAAAACGTACCGTTTGGCAATAGCCGTAAATGGACAAATTCCTGGACCTACCTTAATAGTTCATGAAGGTCAAAGGGTCATTATTCATGTTCACAACAATCTCACAACTGAGGGTATTTCAATTCACTGGCACGGGATGCATCAGAAAGGAACACCTTGGATGGATGGTGTAGGGCAAGTGACTCAATGTCAGATAGGACCCTCATCGACCTTTACATACAATTACACCGCTCGGCCTTCAGGAACGTTTTGGTACCACTCTCACAGTGGCGCTCAAAGAACAGATGGCTTCTATGGTGCACTGATAGTCAAAGAAACTGAAACAAGGTTGAAACAAATCCAATCTAAACTAAACATTACTTTTAAAGACAAACCAGATCAACACACCTTAACGCTTCTAGACTGGCAACTTGAGGCATCCTTGGACCTGTTCACACAGACCAATGCAGACTTGGGCTTCTATGAAAAGAAGCCGCTTGGTGAAGTACCCACTCCAGATGATCCAAAGTATAACGGTACACGTAGTTTTGACAATGGAGGGGCTGGGCCTATGCCGTACTTTTCTGGAATCATAAATGGCAAAGGCAGACATGATGACGTTAAATACAATAAAACAAGACTTAGTATATTCACTGTTAGGTCCGGAGAGACATATCGCTTTCGGCTCATTGGAGCCCAAGGGCTTTATTCTTACAACTTCTCCATTGATGGCCATAAACTGACTGTGGTCAACACTGACGGCTACTGGATTAAACCTGTAAAAGATGTTGATTACATCATGATCCATCCAGGAGAGAGATATGACTTTTTACTCAGTGCAAATGACGAACTAAATCTTACAGACTACTGGATGCGTGCAGAGACTATGGAAATTAATCAAACTAGGAGTGGGCCACCTTACCAGTCATTAGGACATGTGGCAGAAGCTATTTTGCACTACGAACAGGATGACGACGGTTGGGATCCGGATGATAATGTACCTTCGAGTGAATATGAAAAAATCAAAAAGGAATCTCCTCGCAGAAAGTGCATCAAAAAGAAAAAATGCAGAGCGGTGAACTGCCCTTTTAAGAACTTTCATGATTCATATAACATTAGTTGTACTAATGTACACGACCTGCGTTTACTCGAACCCACTCCACCTGAGGAGCTTCCAGATGCAAACCCCACCAAAGGATGCACAAATTGCAGACATTTCGTCAACTTTCATTTTGAAGGTCAATCTGATACTAGTTCAGTGAATGGGCGCAATTTTATTCTTCCCTCCTTTCCACCTCAGACCCAGTATGACAATTTTACAACATATGACACGATATGCGACCTTAGGGCTGACTGCAATCCATCAACACTCGAGTGCTCATGTGTCCATGTGATCGACATCCCCTATAACAAAACTGTTCAAATGGTATTCTCATCAATTGGAGCTACCCCCAGTGCTCATCCAATTCACCTCCACGGCCATACATTTCATGTTGTTGCCGTTGGATATCCAGAATATAACGGCACCACTGGTTTTGTTCAAAAACCCAACAGTGATATATACTGCGATGATATCAAATGTACTAAAGAAGGGTGTGTGAAAAGCGCTTGTACCAGACCAAGGTGGAAGACAGACCCAATGTGTTTTCCCATCGATCCCCACACGATCAGAAAGGACACAGTTATGGTCCCCGCCGGGGGCTACGTTGTCATCAATTTCCTTTCTGATAATCCGGGCCAGTGGTTTCTTCACTGCCACAAAGAGTTGCACCAACTTGAGGGAATGGCACTGATTGTCAATGAGGCTTTGGGGGAGCAACGGAAATTGCACCCACCCGATGGCATGAACAAGTGTGGAGACTTTATACTACCTTAAAAAGGTCTTGATATTCTCAGAAGCTCTTAGTCTCAACAAAACTACTACTTGAAAACAATTCTGCAACGATGCGTGTGCTAAGATCCAGAATTAAGTATTTGAGCTCGCTTTTCAGTTACTTGACCTTTTTGACGCGTTCTGAGGATTTTATATTAGAGTGAGTCAAATCAAATACTCGGTAAGAAGAGGATAGTTGTTTTGTTTTTCTTTTTTACCATATGCCCCATTCGGCGCCACTTGTGCAATCTCAAAGCAGTCGTATTTAGCTCCGACGAAGGGCTAACACTCGAAACGTCAGCTTTTGTAGTCGTTACGGTGGCCAATTTACCATTTAAACTTTGTTGATATATCCAAAGTATTTAGGGCCGGACGGATTGACGTGGGTCGGTTTGGTAGAAGCCGTCCAGCTCGAGTGTATTCGTACGGCCACATTGTTCGCAGTTGTTGCAAAAAAACGACTGAAAGCAATGAACAAAAAAAGAGAAAATAAGTCATCTTTTTCAACGAGTTGTGAGTCTCTTGTTGTGACTCGAAAAAATAATGAAAAGGTTTTTACCGCAGGATTTTTTTTTTTTACTTTTCCCGTGCATACCCGTCTATCGCGTTCTATTTTAAGTTAAAACAAACTTTTCAAATTTTGTTCATAACGCACGATCCTCGCTACACTAGGTCCGTACGTCATTAATTAGAGTCTTCCCTCTCAGTCAGTAAGTTCATGGCATCTTTACGCTTTGCTAAATTGCTTCATCGCCTTTTTAATCACCAACTCGGTTATTCGGTGCATTTTTTAGATTCAAAACTAAGCATCTTAGGCAAGTGTCAAACTAGTGTGGGACAGACTAGACTAGTGTGCGACGTTATTCTTCAGAAGTTTTTTTTGTATATATGAACCTAGCTGAGTTATTTTATCATATCTTATGAGTATTTAATCACTTACCTGATTTCTTGTGGATCGTAAAAGATCCAAAGTTAAGTACCTTGAACTAGAGTGAGGGAACTGATTTGAGTAACCAGTAACCCATAAGTAGATTTTGTTCGCAACTGTAAGCTTTCCTTTGGTGTTTCATCCTCTCTTTGGAATGACAATTACTATTACAGCAGGTTCGTAAGCTGTTATGCTTTTGTTAAACAACACCGTCTGGATGAAAGAAAATTTCAGTTAGAAACGATAGACTCGGAGACACTCTGACGCTTAATCGGTTAACAAGTTTTTATATCAATCTCTTTCAGTTCTTAACGATAGTTTACCTTTTTAGAGAGTCATATGCAAGGTGTGACGAACTAGGGAAATAATGTAATAAATTTTTTTGATTGATTAATTTGATTTAATTATTTTCGTCTGTTTGGGGCGATGCAAGAAACGGAAGCTCACACTTATAGCCGCGCACCCTCCCCCCCCCCCCCTTTCCTTATCATTATTCGGGGGTCATATGGAATATGTAATTGACAAGATTAAAAGATACTACTATAAATTTGTTGCTTAATGGATTGATTTCAATGTTTAACCACTGCAGGTCTACAGAGAGATCTCCAACATAGCTAGAGACACAAATATTCTTCAGTCCGACTTATTTAACCTTAAGAATTACTCTGAGGTCTGGCAGTTAAACTTCAAAGTGAACAAATGTGAGATTATGCCAGTAACACATAATTGTGATAAATCTGTCCCACATTACCCTCTCGTCCCGCGCGGAGAATGTCTAAGCTCAGTGAGTTCTGTAAAAGACCTTGGCATTACAATCTCGCGCGACCTCTCGTGGACTACACACGTTGTCGAGGTTGTCAATAAGGCCAATAAAGTTCTTGGTCTAATCAAGCGAACAATCGGTCCTGTAAACAAGGAAATCTTTTCCACATTGTACAAGACTCTCGTGAGATGCTTCCCCAGTATGGTGTCTTTACCTAATTAAAAATATTGTTATCTTAGAGAAAGTTTAGAGAAGAGCCTCGCGATTGGCTTCAATTTACATTGATTGAAGGTGACTGATAGAAGACTATATTTTTCCTTGGTAGAATGCTATAAACTCGTATTCGGGCTGAATGGCCTTCATTTTTGTGATTTTTTGGAGTTTTCTTCAAAACGTACTAGGTCCAACCTCAATTACAAACTGCAGGTGAAAGTGGCAAACTGTAATTGTTATAAATACCCTTTTTCTGTTAAAATAATTGGTGAATGGAATGACCTGCCCGCCAATGTCTTTGAGATAGGTAACTTGACACGTTTTAAATCAGCTCTTAAATTATACCTGGGTGTTTCTTAGGTTTTTATCCATCTTATATTTTATTATAAGCATACATTCTAAATTTTATTTCTTTGGAAGTTTATTTACATAGGGCTAACCTCTTAAACTTCCTTTTTAGGGTATTATTTGTGTTGTTTATTTCTTTGGTACCTCATATATTTGTTGCACTCTTCTTCTTTTTGGAACGATGGAGGAAAGGCAAACTCACTCAACACCCCACCTGTTCTTACCACCGAATAAAGGATGAAAACTAGATTTAAATTAACAAATGGTAAACACCACAGCGTACACTATTGAGTTATGGCTTCAAGCGGGAGGTTGCTAAGCACGAAAGAAGCGTAAGAGTCGCTCGAGGCGATAGCCGAGAGTGACTCTAGCTTCTTAAGTACTTAGCAAACCTCCAAAGTGCATCCATATTTCAATACTGTACGCTGTGGTGTTTACCATTTGTTTTATAACATAACTATGATACATTGTAGCTAAAGAGTTCCCTTTTACTTAAAAAATCTTAAGTGACCAGAAAAAACAAGCGCGCGCGGAAAAATATTCTTTGCATTTGCTCACGTCAGCAGCGTACACCCATGGGCAAACGGGGGACGCTAAATTGACCAATCAGAGCGCGCGCTTTACTTTGATTACGTTATAAACAAATTTAAGGCATGCCAGTGCAAATGAAACCATAGCCTCGTGTCCTCCTTAAGGACAATTGGAAAACTTGTTTTCAAAATCCTAATTTTTTTATTTCTTCTATTCTCTATGAGTTCTCAAATGATCTCATGCACATAAGCCCTCTGGAAATACTCCTCTCTCTCAATGGAGAAGTAAATCATCTCCATTTCTTCCCTTTGCCACCATAACTCATCAACCTTAAAGTGCCGCTGAGATCAAAATTTTCGTACATACTTTTTTTCATTTTCGTGATCAGTGTCTCCTTCGCCTACTCTTCCGAATTTCAGTCTAGACCGAGCACCAGAAATATCCTTTTTCAGGCCGTTAAATTCGCGATTTAGCATCCGCCATTCTCTGACCACGTTCCGGAAGTTGATCGTAGGACTCAGAGGAAGTGATGTCAAAGGCTCAACGCGAAAATCTCACATGGCAAAATGTCAAGCAAACATAACAGAGTGCTTTACTCTATTTTTACAAAGACTCAACAGAAATTACTTGGCATAGATGCGTAATTCAAAGCTGAAGTAGTCTTGCAGACCACGCTGCAGGTATTTCTCTGCATCGGAGCCTCGCAAATAGATCAGAGCGGGAAAAACGGAGGCGATTTGTGCGAACTCGCCGAGTGAACCTCAGTCCTGCAGAAATATTTGTGATCTGCCTCGAACACTTCTCGGAGGACTGTTTCAAGAGATTTGTGTACTTTGAAGGATCTAGGCGAAGAATTCTGTCGGGTTCAGTGCCTACCGTTCAAAGGAAGGGACAAAAAAAACCGTCCTCAGTGCGATCTTGACGAAAGGGAAGTCTACGAACCTCCACGGTAGTGTCACCTTTACATATACGCTGATCAATATCCGCCTTTAACAACTCTCTGGCAGAATACCTTACACAAAGGAAAGTACTCGGTGAGCACTTTAAATAAGAATGATAAAATAGCCGAATTGAGGAATGAGATTTCTGACCTCAAAGAGTTCACTTTTATACAAAAGAGATGAAAAATATCATTGTGTGCTCTGACTCTAAAAAATATCTGGATTTAATATCAGCTAAATTAGAACACACGGTCTCAGACACAGAGCGTAGAAACACTTTAAAATGTAGCCATGTAGCCAAAAAACCGAGAAAATGAAAATTTCTTAAAAAACCTCTCAAACTATCAACCAACTGACAGCCAAGGCAGCGTGCTATCAAAGGGTCTAAAATTCATCCCAACACCTGTAACAAACGAATGTAAAATCAGGCCAACTTTTGCGAGATTTATTCGCAAGACGAATGCGCCTCCGTTACACCTTTCACGGACAAAACAAAGTACCACTTCCGTTTCATATCAAACTGAATGCCACCGGTTCAGTCTTCTATCGCCCTTCAGAGCTACTTGGAAAATTGTCATAACACAACTTGCAGACTATATCTAAGCCAAAAAATACTTTGTAACGCAATGAGGTCACTGTTCAAAAAGAGTTGAAACAAACTATGCTTTAAAGTCACCGAAGCAACACAACAATCGTCATCATGAATAAGACAGAAAAAACAAAAGACGCTAAAGTGCAACTCAACAACTGAATTCACTTCAAACCTCTCAAAGCACCGATAGTAAAAAACACGCAGGAAAGAGTTAATGAGATCATTGACCAAATGTATCGGGGCAAACACATTGATGGCTTGGAAATGGCTTTCACAAACTCCCAATATCCGCCTTGAAACACAATCAACCATTGTCGAAAACAATTTTTATATATATCACCCGATCATTTCTTACAAAGGAAAATTCCTTATGACAAGCAAAACAAGCTTTGAGGGCGATAAAGCGATGTTACCACAAAAGCCACATGGGATCCGTGCCGTTCTGTTTTTATCTTTATTCGCATGGCAAAAATTCATCGCTTGCCGGCGCAAAACTATCCACAGAAGCTTCAGATGATTTCTGGGACAATTCATCGCCAGACAAAGTCGACATTTCACGACTGACAACGAAACAGTACTCTTCCTGAACCTTTGACGTCATGATGACGTTTTCTGCTGTACAATTGCAAGCTCGGCTGGAACATATTTTCAGCAATGACGGACGATTTTTTGACGACTTAGAAGCAGTAAAAATTGGTCATCGATGGTTTGTTTTGAGTTTTTAATGGCAAAAAGGATTTTAAGTTGACCCAATTCAACATTCTGTAAACAAATTAGCCCAAAATAAAATGGTCAATTTTGGTCTCAGGGGCACTTTAACGTTGTCACAAAAGACGAAAAGAATCAAAGCTATTTAACCATCACGTTCCCGTGCAGATAATAGAGAGATTTAGCACCGCGTTTACATTAAAAGGCAAACATCAGCTTGCCCTTTCACGTCTCAGGTAAAATAGCATGAAGCTTGCTGCTTTAGCCTCGCGTGAGCTCACGTCCTAATGATTTGAAGGCGCCCTTGTAGAGCTTACAAGGAATACTTTTGGTGACCTTTTCTATGGCCATTAACTTCTTCTCTGTGAGAGAAATAGGAAAGAAAATCTTCCGTACACGGCAAAAGCGAAACAGGTTACCTTCATTTGTAAACAGCAAAGCGCGACCGGCAAACGTGAGAAAACGGCAGGAAAACTAGGTCACGTGGGCACTCTCGCAGTTCATATTTCACGCTAACGCGGTGCTAAATCTCTCTAATAAGATTGTCTGTCCGAAGTCTACCGATGGATTCCCCGATAATTTTGTTTGTCTGTTTGTCTGTTTTTCATGTTATTTCAAACGGGACAGAAAATACATTCAAGTTGGGCCCGATACTATGTTCGGGATGATAGAAACAATTTAATTTCTTCATAAATTTTAATTAACTCGGTCGTTTTCAGCCTGGTTCTAATTACGATAAATATCTTAACGTGTTTCTTAGGTCTATGTTAAACGTTACGGAACCTCCCTTTCCAGCTGGGATTTATGGTCCAAACACGACGCGCAGGCCATAAATCCGAGCGAAAAAAAAATCGGTCTGTAACTTACAGTGCGGGCCAAGAAAACAAGGTTAATAAGGGGTATGAAATTCTGAAGTGAGGAGAGGTTAATTGTAGGAACTATAACTAGGGACTGCTGCATTGACTTCCTACATCACGAGATGCATAGAAAATAAATAAATCTACATAGCGTCCAACCTCAATCTATAAACAATTTCTTACAGTTAACAACTCCAAGATTGATTCTACATTTAGTTTATTCCGTGACAAGACGCCACAAACATGGGAACGAGATCAAATCATGGGTTACGGCCTCGTTTCTGCGATGGGGGAAGTACATTTCTCGCCGGATTCTGGAGGGGATTCAACCATATTCAAGTTACCGTCACTTGTCGGTGCGATTTACTTGGATAAAATACCAAAGTGGAGCAAGCTCATTGTTGGGAAAACTGTGCTGGTCGAGCTACTACCGCCGGGGAAATTTTCATACTGGTAAAATTGTGGCACGATTTAATTCCACTGTCGCAGACACAAATTACAGAGAAGTTACAGTTCAGATTTCAAAACGCAGGAAGACTTTCGACTATCAAAATGTACGGATAAAAAGTAGGCTCGTGTATCTGAGGCTTAGCTCCAAAGAACGACATTCATCATTAAAACTGAAGTTGTAGTCCATAATTTCTTACTTTCCAGATATACCTCACCAGATGGCTTCCGGCACCTGCTCAGTATCTTTGCTCCTGTAAGGAGGGTTCCAAAAGATGCCCAGCTAAAAAGTGCCTGCGTAGGTAAATCTGATATAGTACGCCATTTTTCCCCAACGGAAGTATTCCTAAACATCTTAACGTTAGTGGATACAGAGCCCGATTTGCGCTATACATGGAGAAATCCGCCATCTTGAAAAAACTGCGAATTTTTCTATCGTCTTCTCTTTCCCAGATGATTACCCATTCCTCCAAACCACGATCCCACGTCACGCACGTTACAAAGACATGTGAGCCCGTGTTTAGAATTTCTCGTTTCTTTCATTTTTGCAAAGATTTTTTATAGAGTTAGCATATCATCATATCACTACGTAGTCCCTAACGTAATCCGCAGAACTCTTTCCTAACGGTTAAGGCATTCATCAAAATAATGCATAGTTTGAAAACATTTAGATATAACAAGCAAGTAATCACCCATCCTCCCTTCTAGTATTTCTAAGTTGAAAACCTTACAAAAAGTCGTAAACAAACTTAGCTTTGACGGGTTCTTTCGGACGCCCTGTTCTTCGGCATTTTGTAATAAGGACGCATTTTGTAATAACTTATGCAATTTGTAGGAAAGTCTTGAAGAACCTTTAAAGTTAATTCACAGCTGAACAGCTAACGTAGTGCTGGCTCGCTTGATCGATGGCATGAAAGCACAAATAACTCTCTAAGAGTAACCCACATCTAATATGCCCTGCCATTATCACCATTTAATCAAGCATTAGGTTCGCGAGTAGAAAGGAAATGCCGATCGCCTGCTGGAGAGCTGGGGGTCCTCAAGTTAAACATATTCTCCTTGTGATTATCATAGGAAACATATAGAGAGCAGTGTGGACAATATGCACGCCAATTTTTGGGTGCAAAACATCGAATCACAACGAATAATCACAACGAATTGGAACAAAAAGGAATATCAGAGCCCAGCAAAATTATCCTTTCTACGATACTGAAGTCTCTATCTTTGGTAAGTTGGGAAAGACAACGCAAAAGGGGCACGCTGTAGGTAGGGTCAGATGAATGATGCCAGCATAATTTTGGGTATAATGTTAAATTCAGAGCATCCAGCATAATAACGGCATAATGAATAACTAAACTTCCAAAACATTCTCCTGGTACAGGCTAGAGGGTCACAAGAAATGGTCCCGCACGAATGTGTAAAAGTTCACCCCAATGATAAAAAATTGAATCCATTGTTGGAGTCTGATTTTATTAATTATGTGAGTCAGCAATTCAAAGAACAGTGCAACTGCTCTAAAATTCTAGATTTTCATCTATTTGCAGATTATGCCAACCTATTTTATAAACAAAAATCTTAAGATCCTTGAATCCAAAGTAAATAATGAACTAGTAAATATTCATACTTGGTTAAGTGCTAACAAACTTTCACTTAATATTAACCAGTCAAATTTTATCATCTTTCACCTTCCACAAAGAAAGTTACCCTTTCATGTCACCCCCTCTTTAAATGGCATAAACCTAAACCAAGAGTCTTCATTAAAATATCTAGGTATTGTAATTGATTCTCATTTATCATGGAAAAGTCAAGTAAGCTATATTGCTTTAAAGATCAAGCGAAATATTGGGATTCCTTCTAAACTTAGTTATTAGGTGAATTCAGATATTTTGATTAAACTATACTATGCCTTAATATATCCCTTTTTAATCTATGGTTTAATCTAGTGGGGTAACACTTATTCTTCGACTACCCATCCTTTGTTTATCTTACAAAAGAGAGCAATGAGAGTGATAACTTTCTCTAATTTCCACGAGCATTCTAGTCCAATATTTAAGCGCTTAAATATTGTTAAACTGCTTGACCTTGTCTTCCTTCATGAGAAGACACACAGGGCTTGCACTGCAAGTATCTCGGAGAGCTTCGTACAATTCCTTCATGATTATAAAACTATAAGGAATTGTATGGAGCTTTTTTAACATTAGTCGAGAGGCGGCGGGTGTTGTCACGCATGATCCTCGCAAGCATCATACGTGACAACACCCGCCACGCCACTACTAACGCTAAAAAAGCTCCATATAATTCCTTTTAATAGAATTCTAAGGAATTGTATGAAGCTCTCCGGGATACTTACAGTGCAAGGCCTGTATGTCTTCTCGTGATACTGCAGCCTTTATGTATAGATTTTACAATAGACGTTTACCATCTGTGTTTGATACTTTTTTCACTCAAGTAAATGAAAAACATAACTTCAATTCTAGAAGTGCCTCGAGTTTATCCTATTCTTTACCTAAAGTAAGAACAAATTATGGAATATTTAATTTAAGGTTTAAGGGCCCCAAAGTATGGAACTCGATAAGTAAAAATTTGAAAACCTTATCAATCTCAAACTTTAAGGAGTCAGTAAAATGAGATCTAGTTAAGACTATTAGCTACTTATGAACTTATTAGCAACTTATGTACTTATCAATTAGCAGTGTATTGTTTTCCAATTTACTACAATCTAGTCTTCTTTTAATTTCTGTAACCTTTTTAAGTACTTCTTTATTTTGTAATTTATAACTATATAGCTGTTACTAGGTGCCGTAGACGTTGTGCTCTTCTTATTTTAATCTTTAGTATTCATAAATAATTCCAACTATTCTAGACTTACTTCATATCTTATAAATTCCGTTTATTTTTTATTTTTTCCTGTGTGTGTGTGTGTGTGTGTGTGTGTGTATGTGCATTTGTGCTTCAATCTTTTTGCTGACCTGTATTTTAATTTCGTTTAATGCTGATGTTAACTAGCTGCCTGGCACCACTAGCCCATATGGTTATTCCAGGCTGCTAGTACTCCAATTTTACTTCTAATAGTTTCTTTCAATTTTGTAACTTTTTTGCTTGGAGCAAGTATGAATGCGAGTACAACTAAAGATTAGCCGTTATCTGTTATCCGGTTTCTCGACGCCAGTCTTCGAGGTCCATTAGGCCTTAAAGAACTACCTGACGTACAAAGGACGGTTTATTTCTTTTAAAAAAGAAAAACACTCAGTTTATGAAAGGAAGTTGTTGATCAATTTTTGTTGCACTTGATTATTCCTTTACACCCTGACACATGCAGTATGCATATTCTCTATACTGTTCTCCATATATTTCCTTAGGTGCTGACAAGGATAATGTGTTTGACGATTAAGAGGTTATTTGGTTGGTGATCATTTCTTTAACTCTCCTTACTTTAATGTGTGATTCAAGGCGGATATTATAAGGAGAAATAAGATGTTAGTCACTCTGAGGGATTAAGCTTGTTTCACCCAGTTTCTGACATTACTTAGAGGTCATTCAGAAGTGAATAGGCAAGCTTAGTAAAGCAAAAAGAATACTTTAAAGGACTTTAATCCCTGGAGCTAACCAACCGTCACTTGAAAATGAATCCCTTTGCCTGTATCTAAAGGAATACTGATTTATAACTCAGAGGCACTATTTGGTATGATCAACATGGCTATTAACATTAACATCAATTAACTATTGATATCAGGAAGTCTAACAGTTAACAGTTTCAAAAGTAACTCATCATCATTTTCAGACAGTGTACAACTTTACTACAGAACGATGATATATGTCTCATTTACGTATGTTTAAAAATGTGCCTTTTTTCAGTGTTGCATGAAAGGAGTTAATAGAGAGTACAATAGCGGTAGAAAATTACTGAGTTCTGAAAAAAACAGTTGTTTGTCAAGGCAAACAGAATACTTCAGGAAGTCATTTAAAAAAAACACTCTACTTCAGACCCTTTTTTGCGGCTGAAATAAAGTAGTTTCCAGGATAAAAGGACCAAGTGTAAAGATCATTTCAAACTTGCAATCTTTTGTCTAAGGAATTTTTTAGGTCTGCGAATAAATGCCACCCGTAATTGGCTATCTTTGGCATTCGCCTAGTGTGTGATACTTGTTGGGTGACTTGCAAAGTAAAATCGCTTTTTGCTAGTATTTTATCTGAATAAGGAAATCAGTAATCTTGAAATTTTCTTTCAGCAAGTGTGAGTCTCTTTCAAGATTCAGCCTTGTTTATTTGTGCTAATTTTACATGATTTGTGACGTTCAGCTATGGACATGTTGTTTCGCGCGTCAAATCACAGCTACATTGTTAGACTTTTTACACTTCATTGATCAAAGTAGAAATGCTTTCAGATTCTGCAATTGTTTGCACGAAAAAAGTGATGCTCGCCGATCTTTCGTCCGAAGACACTTCTGCTTACCGATTATTAGTGTTGTCTCTCAAAATATAGCTGTTTTGCTTTGTGACAATTATACACGATTTAGTAATTCTTGACGATCATGCGCAATGATAATGAGAGCACACTCTGTTACCTTCCATTGCCCTACGGTGAGAGAAGGCATGATTTGACATAAACCGATCACAATAATAAAGCTCTACAGAATTGAAACTCAAAATACTGTTCATAAACAAAGCATTTTTTTTTTTTTGCATAAAACTTTTAATTGAGCGAACATGCCCAAGGAGCTAACCTTCACACCTGTGTATTGAACGGATGATGCTAACAAGTACCTCTTTTTTTCCTGACATTACTTAGAGGTCATTCAGAAATGAATAGGCAAGCTTACTGAAGCAAAAACAGCGCTACAAAGGACTTAACCTCTGGAGCTAGCCAACCGTCACATAAAAATGAATCCCTTCGTCGGTATCAAAATGTTATAACTCAGAGGCACTATTTGGTATGATCAACATAGCTATCGAAATCGATAAACAATTTATATCAGGAAGTCTGATTGTTTTCAAAAGTAACATAACATTACTAAAGCAAAAATAGTACTATAAAGGACTTCAACTGCCGGAGCTAGCTGACCGTCACATGGAAATGAATCCCTTCGTCAGTATCTAGATGGAATACTAAGTTATAACTCAGAGGCACTATTTGGTATGATCGACATAGCTATCGAAATCGATAAACAATTTATATCAGGAAGTCTGATTGTTTTCAAAAGTAACGGTACGGTATCAGTATTTCCAAACTTTACTACAGAACAATGATGTTTGTTTCAAAACCGCTTACGCGATTTTCTGTGATAAAAACGTGTCTTTGTCCTGCGCTGCAGATTAGGAGTTAACTCCCTTCATGCAACGCTAAACAAAGGCACATTTTTATAAAAATACAAATGAGATAAATATCATCGTTCTGTAGTCAAGTCGTACACTGTCTGAAAACTATGATGTTAAGTTACTTTTGAAAACGTTATTTATCAGATTTCCTGATGTTAATCGATGTTAATAGCTATGTTGATCATACGAAATAGTGCTTCTGAGTTATAACTTAGTATCCCATTAAGATCCAGACAAAGGGATTCAATTTTCATGTGACAGTTGACAAGCTCAAGGGGTTGAAGTCCTTTCTAATACTATCTTTTCTTTAGTAACCTTACCTATTCATTTCTGAATGACCTCTAAGTAATGTCAGAAAGAAATAAGTGCTTGTTAGCATCGTCCGTGTGAAAGACGAGCACGTACATTGGCTTCTTAGCCATGTTGGCTGAGTGAAAAATTAATTCTGCAAAAAAAACCTTGTTAATGAGTAACATTTTGAGTTTCATTTCTGTAGAGCAATGCTAATACGAAATATATATTCCAGTGATGCTCTCTTATCCCTGAGCAGTGCAGGGTAACAGTGTGTGATCTCATAACCACTGCGCACGGTAGTCAAGAATTACTAAATCGCTTAAAACTACCGCAGAGTAAAACAGCCATACTTTGAGAGAATAACACTATTAATCCGGCGGTGAGCTGAAGTGTCCTCAGGGAAGAAAGACGAACAGAACTTTCTTTCTATAAATAATTGACAAATATCATTTTTCACGCATAAACAAATGCAGACAATAACTCTACTTTTCTATGATCACTGAAGTACAAAAATATCGCTGCGCGAGCATGTTGACATTAGAAAACAGCACGTCCATTGCGTCACGAATCGTGTAAAATTAGCGTAGATAAACAGGGCTAAATCTTGAAAGAAACTCGAAATTTCCTAAATAAAGCTCACTGTCTTGCGTACTCGGATAAAATACCGACAAAAAAAACAATTAACAACGAACTTTACAAGTCATGCAAACAGGCGTAATGCTAATAATAGCCAATTACGAATGGTATTAATTTGCAGACAGTAAAGTTTTTTGTCAAGAGAGAACAAGTTTAGAAAAATCTTTACACTTGACCTTTTATGTTGCAAATCAGAAGCGGAAAACTGCGTTATTTCAGCTGCATAAAAAGTTTTGAAACGACTTAAAAATTCGGTCTGCAGTAGAGTGTTATATTTAATTACTTCCCGAAGTATTTGTTTCGTGATAGCCGCCTACAAACAATTTATTTTTCAAAACTCAATTATTGTCTACCGCTATTGTACTCTTTAAAAACTCTATTCATGCAACGCCGAACAAAAGCCCTTTATTTTAAGAAAAAAATCACTTTAGGGCATATGAAACAAATATCATTGTTTTGTAGTAAATTCGTATACTGTTTGAAAATACTGAGGCTATGTTGCTTTTGAAAGGTTTCAGATTTCCCAATGTTGATTGTGAATCGATATTAACTGCTACGCTGAACATGCCAAATAGTGCCTCTAAGTTTTAACTATTTCATCAAGATAAAAACAAAGTTGGTTAGCTCCGGAGATTGAAGTTGTTTTTTTGTGCATTTTCTGCTTCAATAAGCTTGCATATTCATTTCGGAATGACCACTGAGTAATGTCAAAAAGAGATTAAATTAATTAAATGCTCGTTAGCATCATCAGCTCAAAAGAGGGGCAGGTCGGTTGGCATCTTAGCCATGTTAGCTGTGTCGAAATTACTTTTTCAAAAATTCCTTAAGCATGAACAACATTTTGAGTTTAATTCTGCAGAGCTATGTTAATAGTATACTCAGGGAAACCGTCTGGAGCTTTCTGATCTCTGTGAAATGGAGGGTGACGGTGCGTGATCTTCCAAAAATTTCGCACAAGCGTCAGGAAAAAAAACACTTAACAAAACTTTTGTCTTTATCTGGCCTCAAGCGTTCTCCCACGGTGAAATTTACATGACAGACTTGTTTATGCAATTAAAATCACTTTAAAAGGCTGCCTAATTTCTTTCTTGACCACAAGTTGCTCAGTTTTGTTCCGGAGCTACCTAGCAGAATTCAAGGAGCTACCATGGTCTCGTGACAATTTGTACAAAGTAGGTTTTCTCCTTTATTCTGTACCTTACATTCTCTTTTTGTTCCAAAGAAAAGCCGAAGCTGATTTTACGATAGCGGCTACTTTCTCAAACAGGTTGTTGTTTTGTCGAGGGTAGTGTATGCTTTTGCGAAACTTTATCCAAGTCCTATGCCATACTTAATTTCTCAGTTAGACTCTCTGACTGGGTTCTTTTATACGGTAGTCGTTAGCTTGTTAGTATACTTGTTCGCCTGGCTTATCCTTGAGAGAAAAAAAACATATTTTCAGGTATTTGAACGCAGAGCTGAAGAAGAGGGAGGGGTGGGTGGGTGACATCATTCACGCCTCAATCTTTTCCCGTGGTAGCCACAACTACCAGATCACCGATCCAGACACTTGCACAAAGCTGGTCTGCACAAAGTCGAGCCTTAATCTTTTTAACCGAATCCAATCGAATCTTGTAGTAGTCTTTCCTCGTAGCTGAAATTTTGTGTCAATGATATCTATCTCCTCCAACCCTTCATACTGAATCTTCTTATTTTCTTTCAAGCATCCAAGACGGCCAATCCGAGACATCAATGAAGATCTCTGTAGTTTTGAAGTTTGCTTTTGTGGCCCTGTCTGTTTTTGAATGCTGTGTATCAGGTACGAGTTTGATGATTTTTGAGGAGATCGCATGGATTTCAAAGAGAATTGAAGGGGGGTCAGTCATCGCTAACAGATTATAAAAGGGGGGCTACAGAAAAGGACTTTGAACAGTGAGCATCATTCGAATATTACAGAGCCTTAGGGAATCACGTAAACGACCTAAATCCCTCTCCCCCTTCCCCTCCTTCTTCCCCTCCCCTCCCCCTCCTGAAATGATAAAATTCGTCATAAGTGTTAGAGCTCAGTTTGAGAATCTAGTTTTTACGTATGATGCACGATCCTTCGCAGTAGATAGCGCTATTTATGCAATAGCGAAAATCAGACCTGAAAAAAATCAGGCCTGTACGGGATTCGAACCACTGACCTCTGCGATATTAGTGCAGCGCTCTACCAATTGAGCTAACAAGCCAAATGGGAGCAGGCCGTTAAGTTGATTCGTAATAAACCCGTGATGATAAATCAGATACAATGAATATATAGTATCGCAGAGGTCAGTGGTTCGAATCCCGTACAGGCCTGATTTTTTTCAGGTCTGATTTTCGCTATTGCATAAATAGCGCTATCTACTGCGAAGGATCGTGCATCATACGTATTTAATGCCGCAGTTCAAAATATATGAACTTCATATATTCATTGTATCTAATCTAGTTTTTGCAGACCACGATTCGCAACCTATCAGCTTAGGTGGCACCAAAGGGGCTCCGTATATCAGCATGTCTCAGCTCAACCTGGATTTCTTCTTCTAAAAATTTTTTTCATATTTTCCAGCCGCACACTTCAAGCCTCGGGAAGATCCAAGAGATGCTGAACATAAAAGACAATTTATGCGTAAGTTTTTTTTTTTTTTAATTCTTTTTCACTCATGGTCGTAGGCATGTTCCTCATTTGATCCCACAAGTCGCCTCTGGAATTAATTGCAGATCATCTGGCGTTTCATAGATCGGATTGCTAGGTTAGAAAAGTTGTAACCATGATATACACTCTTGAATAACACTTAATATATACAATCTCTCGCCTCTCATATCCAAAGCGATGCGATTGAAGACGCTTCCGGTAACCAACCACAAAATATCAAAATTGAGAAAGATGTCTTTCATCTTGTCACGAGGTCGGACAATGAAAAAATTTGAGTCCCCATGAGGAATCGAACTCCAGACCTTCGGATTCATACTCGTAGATGCTCGTATGGCGAAATTCTGATTGTTCTTAAACACGAGCTTAAATACAGCGCAATTTGCAATTTTAATTTTGTGTCAAGTCTTTGATTAGCATGGAGCGGAAATTATTGAAATTATCTATTCTCTCTTCAACTGGCTGCATTCGGGAAAAATGATTTAAATCTTCTTTTTGTCGAGTATTAACACTCTCCTTTAAAAAAGCTGTGGCTCTCAAGCTGCGGTAACATTAACAACAAAAAGAAGCTGTGCGAGATAATAGACGCAAGTGTATAAGTCGAGGAATTTAGGTTTAATTATTTTTTTTTATAAGCGGTTCTCTTCCTATCTATATACATATCTGTATGCAAAATGCTAAGTCAGGAAATAACACGAAATGGCGAATACGCATTCTTTTACCGTTAAGATTGGGTTTGGTTTTTTCCCGTTTCAAACTTTTGATATCTGGGCATTGTGATCGTTTTTTCTTTTCGAGTCAAGTCGAATGAAATAACTTTGGGCTCTAACCATGAACTGTCGATTCGAAATACAAATATACCCACATTACCTCTATCAGTGATCTGCTTCTACTGTGATTTAGTATTGTGAAGAAAAAATCGAGAAACACTGAGAACATTATTACCATCAGCTCACGTTAAACTCGTTCGTTGGTGATTGAGACACAGTAGAACGACTACCACAACTATAACAAGCAGCAAAAGTCTTGGCACCCTTTAGTATTTTTCAATTTCTTATACCTTTCATTTATATCTCCCTTCCGTCCCCCTCCCCCACCCTTTACCCCCCTCCCATTTTTCAGTTGCCTGGGGTTATAAAATGGTCAGTAATTTTAGGCAACAGTGTTTGTTGGAGAGGGTGGGGATTGGAGGGATTTTTAAGTAACGTATTAGAAAGTAATTATAAGATTTCTTAAACAGTCAAACCTGTTGTAAGCAATCACCCACGAGCAATGTAGTGGTGATCGCTTAATACAGAATGATCGCTTATTACCGTTGTAAGAAACGATGAAAAACGCCATGTTCTGCCATAATTGAATCCTTGATTTACACAAAAACGCTCAAAAATACTACTAACAATGATTTTTGGCGATAAACATGGATTAAATTTTACTAGAACGATTATTCTCAGTTTTATTTGAGTGGTTGCGCTTCAAATGACCATTCGATGTAGGTGTGAAAAACAATACAAACAGTCGGTTGGGACTTTGTAAAGGATGACCACAACCGCTTAATGGGGCTGACCGCTAATAAGTTCAAATTACAGCAATAAAGAGGAAAAACTCGGGACTTCAACAATCAACCGTTTAATACAGGGTGACCGCTTAATAATGTGCTGCTTACTACAGGTTCGACTGTATTTTGTCGAGTGCAGGGTTGTCGACCAGTTGGTAAAGGGAGGCGTGTAATTATTTTTGCCGCTTTTTGTAGCTCGTAAGTTGTCCCCTCCCCCCTCCCCCCCATCATCATGTAGTTAGAAGTATATTTTTTGTATCCTTTCTGATACCTGACTGTCTATGAATTCCATTTTCTTTAATAAAGATCCTCACACACGATAAAATTCCTCCTCAGACAAAACCAAAGAAGTTTTCGAGAACTCAAGAGTGTTTCCCAAAATGGATTCCCAGACTTCTGGAAAAAGTGAGAAGATTCCTGAGCAGAAAATCTACTTGACAATTAGTAGCCTTCCATCGTAGCTTTCTCGGGGATACTAGAATACTTCTGTTACTTAAAGCAATGAAAAATGTCTTCTGACAAGACATGACTGTGTGTGCAAGCAACCCAAGCGCTGACTTTTTCCTTCACTCCAACGTTTCGCAAAAAAAATGCTACGTGCAATAGATTTGAACAATGTAGACACCAGTTGGCGGTTGAGTTTCCCAACTTAGCAGTACTCAAACCGTTCGAGCTGAAATAGAAACCGCGTTTTTAGCCGGTTAAAAGTTGCTTGAAAAGGTTCATCAACCAAGTCATTCAAAAATAGTTCGTACTAAGTAGGAGAACAAACTAAAGTGAAAGTGCATGATCCCAGTAGGTTGTGACTTTAGATTGACACCAAGTCATGGGTCTCTTAAACTTCCATATTGTTGACCTGCCTCTTTTTCCACGCACTCCCACTCCACATCCACCCAAAGTAGAGGGTAAAGTGGGAAATGAGTCGATACACCCCTCTTACTGACCGAATATTCTCTGAGGCACAGTTAACAGTTATAGCTTCTAGCCACCAATTTAACACTTCAAAGTCAACTCTCTTATTTCAATTTATTCTTTCTATTTAGACGGGCTCAACGAGTTACGAGACAAGGCAGGAAACCGTCTCGAGGATCAACTCTTGCCTCTTGAGCCAGGTAAAGAACAATTTTCATCCTCATCTAACATTTCCTGTTCCTTATCCCAAGCTTTTGACATAGCAGGTGTAAATTTGAAAGTAGAGCACTATTACCTGCATTACCCGGTACTTGTATTCTCCAAATCTGGAGTGCACGTGTAGCATGATTTTTGGCACAACGATAGACCTGAAAGACAGGATATGAGCCATAACCGAGAGGCTGCGGTTTTATTCCTTGCTGGAAACACATTGGCCTGGTGTCAAACGCTAACATGCGTAGTTTGAATGCGCGTTTAACTAATTTTCAACAGTGAACATGTAATTTGATGATTTGAAAAACATTTTTCTATTTATGAAACACACTTACGCAAAGATCGAACAAGATGGCTGATCTGTTTCCAAATTTTACGCCTCTAAATATTTCTTGCGAATATCATCTTTTGGCGTCTAATATGAGAACAAAGATCGAAGTGATTGCTTGTTTAACCACGCAGAAAAATTTATTTTGCTTCTTCTTTCGTCATAGGATCCATCGCTTTTGTAAAGGTGGTGGCACTGATGGACAACCAACCGCTCCGTGACTCGGAAGTTCAACTGCCTAAAGGGAATCTATTATTGAAGATCATTCTGAGTGATGGCAAAGTGCATCAAGCGAAGCTGAAAGGAATCAAAAAGCAAGGTCATCATTACGAAAAAGAGTTGAACGCCGTAAGTGATTTTAATCCGCCACTCATCTGCACTCGTAAAGAAATAAGAAAAGTTAATCTCATGGCTCGAGGAAACAATGGATGGTACGTTGCGTCCATCGACACCTTCACCGCGGGATCGAACAAAGTCTACACTAAGCTGACCACTGATCCAGGCTTCAGTATGTGGGTGGACGGCAATGAAGAACATCATTACCCATACCAAGCCAAAGAGCACCTCCTCACCAATGCTGTCCCAGGATCCTGTATCACCTACATACGTGTGGAGGCAATGACGACGGGAGGCACGAAAGGAGCTGGTTACTTAAAAATGGACAGAATGAGCTACTTTCTTGTCCTTATTTTATCACAAGACCAAAAACTTCGGGCAGAACTTGTAGAATATGAGCTACGAAGCCAATCGTCTGTGCTAGAATTGAACTTCGCCAGCCGTTTTCGCCCCAAAAAGTGCGTATCGATATCCGACATTAAGGAAGTTCGTCTACAAGCTCCTCATCAAGGAGACGCAAATTGGCACATGTCATCCATTCACACTTCTGCTGAGACTGGCGAAGAGCAGTATGTAGATTTGACAAGTGACCTACAGCTCAACAAGCGGTTTGGAAGGTACAATACAAGAGATATTAAACTAACTTGGCTATATAAGGAAACTCTCGACTGTGAATACGGAAATCCAACATGTAAATGTAGGAAATGGAAAAAGGTATGTATTTTCAACCTTGAGATTGACGAAATTCGAACTTTCACCAGCTATCAAAAGTTATCAGTGGATGAGCCTACAGGAATAGCTTTGCGAGGAGCCCAAGGAGTGAGCTATTATTTCGATCGACACGGGACACCTTTGCCACTACAATCTAAAAGAACATGTTCATCTTTGGACAGAGCCAAATGCACATATCCCCAATTTGTTGATGGTAAAACGTACCGTTTGGCAATAGCCGTCAATGGACAAACTCCTGGACCTACCTTAATAGTTCACGAAGGGCAAGAAGTTATTATTCATGTTCACAACAATCTCACCACTGAAGGTATTTCAATTCACTGGCATGGGATGCATCAGAAAGGAACTCCTTGGATGGATGGTGTAGGGCAAGTGACTCAATGTCAGATAGGACCCTCATCGACCTTTACATACAAATACACCGCTCGGCCTTCTGGAACGTTTTGGTACCACTCTCACAGTGGCGCTCAAAGAACAGATGGCTTGTATGGCGCACTCATAGTCAAAGAAAATAAAAAAAGGTTGAAACAAATCCAAACTGAACTAAACATTAATTTTAAAGACAAACCACATCGACACACCTTAACGCTTCTGGACTGGCAACTTGAGGCATCCTTTGACCTGTTCACACAGGCCCAGGGAGACTTGGGCTTTTATCCAGACAAGCCGCTTGGCGAAGTACCCACTCCAGATGATCCAAAGTATAAAGGTACACGCAGTTTTGACAATGGAGGGACTGGGCCTATTCCGTACTTTTCTGGAATCATAAATGGCAAAGGCAGACATGATGACGTTAAATACAAAAAAACAAGACTGGGCATATTCACTGTTAGGTCCGGAGAGACATATCGCTTTAGGCTTATTGGAGCCCAAGGGCTTTATTCTTACAGTTTCTCTATTGATGGCCATAAACTGACCGTGGTCGGCACTGACGGCTACTGGATTGAACCACAAATAGAGGTTGATTACATCATGATCCATCCCGGAGAGAGATATGACTTTCTACTGAGTGCAACAGAGACAACACTTAAAGACTACTGGATACGTGCAGAGACTATGGAAATTGATCAAAATAGGAGCCGGCCACCCTACAAGTCACTAGGACATGTGGCAGAAGCTATTTTGCACTATCAACAGAATGACGACGGTTTGGATCCGGATGATAATGTACCATCGAGTGAATATGAAAAAATAAAAAACAAATCTCCTCGCAGAGAGTGCACCCAGGAGAATAAATGCAAAGCGGTGAACTGCCCATTTGAGAACTTTCATCCTTCATATAACATTATCTGTACTAATGTACGCGACCTGCGTTTGCTTGAACCCACTCCTCCTGGGGAACTTCCAAATGCAAACCCCACCATAGGATGCCCAGATTGCAGACATTTCGTCAACTTTCATTTTGAAGGTCAATTTCAAACTAGTTCCGTTAATGGGCGCAATTTTATTCTTCCCTCCTTTCCACCTCAGACCCAATATGACAATTTTACAACATATGACACGATGTGCGACCTTAAGGCTGACTGCAATCCTTCAACACTCGAGTGCTCATGTGTCCATATGATCGACATTCCTTATAACAAAACTATTCAATTGGTGTTCTCATCAATTGGTGCTGCCCCCAGTGCTCATCCAATTCACCTGCACGGCCATACGTTTCATGTGGTTGCCGTTGGATATCCAGAGTATAACAAAACCACTGGTTTTGTTCAAAAACTCAACAGTGATATATACTGCGCTGATATCAACTGTGCTAAAAAAGGGTGTGGGAACAACAGTTGCACCAGACCAAGCTGGAGAACAGAGCCAATGCATTTTTCCATCAATGACCGCACGATCAGAAAAGACACAGTTATGGTCCCTTCTGGGGGCTACGTTGTCATCAATTTCCTTTCTGATAATCCGGGCCAGTGGTTTCTTCACTGTCACAAAGAATTGCACCAACTTGAGGGAATGGCAATGATTGTCAATGAGGCTTTGGAGGAGCAACGGAAATTGTACCCACCCAAAGGTATGAACAAGTGTGGAGACTTTATACTATCAGAAAAAAAGTAAGTCTTAACATTCTCAGAAGCTATTAGTCTCAACAAAACTACTACTTGAAAACGCTTCTGCAACAATGCATGTGCCGAGATCCAGAGTTAAGTATTTTGGGCTGAATTCAAATCGAATACCCGCTAACAAAAAGGAAGTATTTTTGTATCCTTAAGCCTGGTTCACACGTGCAATGCAAACGCAAACGCAAACGCAAATGCAAAGATCTAAATGTGCGGAGTACCCCAACGCAACTGTAAATGCAAACGTAAGCGTCGAGGAATGAAAACAACGCAAACGCAAATGCAAATGCAAGTGCAAGCGTCAACACAAGTAATGACAAATTTTAATTTTTTTTTAAGCTTGCGGTTCCGTTTGCTTTCGCTTCGCACAATTGTGAACCGAGGCAGCGCAAACGCAAATGCAAACGTAAGGCGAAAAAAGCTAAGTTCCATCGTTTCCATGCCACCACGGCACGAAAAAAAAACCTTGCAGAGAGCGTGAAGAAATTTCCTCTACTTTTCGATAAACGTTTTCTTGAATTTAGACTATATCAGACTAGAGTGAGACATTTCAGACACTTAATATCTTGTGCTAATTATGTTTGGTATCTCCAGGCTAGCTTTTCAGTTATTTAACCTTTTTGACGTCATTCGATTACATACAAGATTTTCTTGTGGATCTTGTAATATCCAGAATTGAGTATTTTAGATTAGAGTGAGTCAAATCAAATACTCGGTAACAAGAGAGTAGCTGTTATATTTCTTTTTTATCATATGCCCCGTCCGGCGCCGCTTGCGCAATCTCAAAGCAGTCGTATTTAGGGCTGGGTTGACGTGAGCCGGTTCGAAAAAAGCCGTCCTGCCCGAATTTAGTTGTACAGCGACATTGTTCGCTGTTGTTGCAAATAACGAGTGACAGCAGTGAACAAAAAAAGAGAAAACAAGTCATCTTTTTCAATAAATGGAGAGTGTTTTGTTGTGACTCGAAAAAATAACGAAAAGGTTTTTACCGCAGAATCTCTTTTACACTTTTCCCGCCCATGCCAGTTTATCTCGTGCTACTTAGGTTAAAACAAACTTTTCAAATTTCGTTCATAACGTGCGCACCTAGCTACGCTCGGTCCGTACGTCATTTCTTAGAGTCCTCACCTTCCGTCAACAAGTATATGCTATATTGTTTCATCACCTTTTTATCATCAACCCGGGTTTTTTTGGTACATTTTTAGATTCAAAACTAAGCATTTTAGGCAAGTGTGAAACTAGTGTGGGCCATACTAGTATTAGACTAGTATTAGACTAGACTAGTGTGCGACATTATTTGTCAGAAGTGTTTTTTGTATGTATGAACCTACCTAAGTTTTTTCATCATATATTATGAGTATTTAATCTCCTACTTGATTTCTTGGGGATCTTTAAAGATGCAAAGTTAAGTATCTTCAACCAGTTAGAGGCAACTGATTTGAGTAACCAGTAACCCATTAGTAGATTTTATTCGCAACTGTAAGCTTTCCTGTGGTGTTTTTATCCCCTCTTTAGAATGGCAATTACTATTACAGTAGGCTCGTAAGCTTTTAAACTTTTGTTTAACAGCATCGTATAGATCAAAGAAAATTTCAGTTAGAAACGATAGACTCAGAGACAATCTAACACTTGATCGGTTAACAAGTTTTTGTATCAATTTCTTTCAGTTTATAACGATAGAATACCTTTTTTAGAGAGTCATATGCAATGTGTGACGAACTAGGGAAATATTGTAATAAAGTTGTTTGATTGATTGATTTTTGACTTAATCATTTTTGTCTGTTTGGGGCGCTGTAAAAAACAGAAGCTCACACTTATAGTCCCACCCTCCCCCCCCCCCCCCCGTTTTATCATTATTCGGAGGTCATGGGGAATATGTAATTGACAAGGTTGAAAGATACTACTATAAATTTGTTGCTTAATGGATTGATTTCAATGTTTAACCATTCTTCTTCTGTTTGGAACCATGGAGGAAACGCAAATTCACTCAACACCCCACCCGTTCCTAACATCGAATAAAGGATGAAAACTAAATTTTAAGTTTATGTTTGCCTATTTTCAAAACCAATGAAAGGTTTAAAACAAATTCAGGGAATGCCAGTGCGAATGAAACCACAGCCTCGTATCCTCCTTAAGGACAATTAGAAAACTTGTTTTCAAAATTCCTTATTTTCTTGTTTTCTCTATTCCCTCTGAGTTCCAAATGACCTCATGCACGTAAATCTTCCATGCACGGCAAACGCGAAACAGGTTACCTTCATTTGGAAACAGCAAAGCGCGACCGGCAAAAGTGAGAAAATGGCGGGAAAACAAGGTCACGTGGTCACTCTCGCAGTTCACGTTTCAGGCAAAAGCGGTGCTAAATCTCTTTAATAAGATTATCGGTCCGAAGGTTACCGATGGATTCCCCGTTAATTTTGTTTGTCTGCTTGTTTGTTTTTCATGTTATTTCAAGCGGGACAGAAAATACATTCAAGTTGGGCACGAAAATATATTCGGGATGATTAGAAACAATTTCTTCATCAATTTTAATTAACTCTTTCGTTTTGAGCCTGGTTCTAATTCAATTCATCAGCCCTATGACGTCATACATGAAGTCAATGGGCTGAAGATGTACACATCCAAGTTGCGCACATTTTGTTTGATAAGCTGGATATTCTGTTGCACCCTTTGTTCAAAAGTCGACGACAAGATACAACCATGTAAGTGCTGTTATACTCATGACATCGATTATCGATTAAAAGCGAAAATTGACGCTCTCCCTCTTGACTTCGTGTTGACTTCCTGCACGCGCTTTATCTAGCTTTGATTTTTCACCTCTAAAAATTCGACTAGTTTCTCTCTCTTCTAGCTGTCATAAATTTCTTTCCTTATTGGTAAAGAGCAGTTGGCCTAAAATCAAGAAAGCATATCCTTTTTTAAGGAGGAGGACGTGTGACAACTTTATAGGAGCACTTTTACAAAGTCTATAACACGTGACACCCACGTGTTCCTTAACGTTAAAAATATACATTTAAAGTCGGACTGGCCCGCATATAGGGGAATCCTTGTTTACAATATTTGCCTCATTAGCATAAGCAATTCAGTTTCTGATGGAGCTAAAAATAAATCAGTTCTGAATATCGAAAGGTCAAAGTACGACTAACTCGGCCAACGAATACGAGCTTGATGCATTGAATACTTTTTGTGCAACACGGGTTTAAAAACTCAAAATTTTACATATAATGTATGAGCTAATTAGCGCTTTTGCCACCCAGAAATTTTGCAGTTTTTGATGGACTATATCTCCTTGAATATTACACCCAAAGAGCTAAAAATTTCACCATGTACTAAGGTTTTCTAGCTCTTTAGCTGCCTGAAGTCAATTTGTATCTAACATGCTTCCTTCTTTACGCAAAGCCGTATGCAAATGAGCAAAAATGTAAACAATGAGGTCAGCATGAATCCGCCTATAGCTATGCTAGTCTAGGCGGGTCAGTCCATCAATAGTTACAGTCCATCATTAGCTTGTTAATATTAATGGTAAAAAGAAAGGCAGGAAAAGAATGCGATTTAATAGATAATATTTTGGTTGTTTGTTTGTTTCTCTCTCTTCCTTTCCCCCTACTACTACTACTGACATTTTCATTTAGCTTGGAGATGATTTTGCGAACCTCAATGAAAGAGTCTTCATCTTCGAGTACACTTAAGTAGTTTGTTTTTTAATTCTGAGTTTGAAGGATTTCTTTTGTAGCCCTCTCAGAGAATTAGGGTCATCCTCGGTGTAAAAAACTGACGAGGTTTTCTTTGTTTCATGAGGTGTTTTGCTGTACGCTGTTGTTTATAATGTTTTATTGTTTTTGTTTTACGTCACTCGTGAGCTTCACAGGTTTTTGCACCGATGAGCCGAGAATTAGGTATCTCATTCCATAGTTTAGCACCAATCCGTGAAAAGGCGATTTTTTGTATTTCAAGTCTTGAAGCTTTTATGTAAAAATTATCTGAAGTAGATGAGCGTGTGTTATAAGAATGGATACTAGACGTTTTCGTAAATAAATTACGTATATTAATTGGGGCAGAAGCAGTCCTAACGTCGTTCCTCAACTCAGACAAAGTTTTGTAGTACAAAAAGTTCAGAGGCAAAATCTTAGCATTAATAAACAGTGGAATGGTATGTTCATTTTTGTTTGCGAAGTACATGAAACGTAATGCACGTTTTTGTAACATTAAGATATTATTTAGGTAAGACTTACAGGCCTGGCCCAAGACAGATAATCCGTAAGTAATATAAGAAGAGATTAAAGACTGATAGATATTTAATAGGGTGTGGAGAGGTACAAAATGTCTTAATTTTGCGAAAAGACCTACCGTTTTACTAAAACATGGATCTTCCAAGAAAGATTAGAGTCAATTAACATTCCTAGATACTTAACGTAGTCTTTGCAGTCTATGGGAACGTTCATATTCTTCTCATTGTCAAATATGCATATTTTAGGTTGAAAGGATAGTCTTTTTTGATATGGACGAAATATGACGAAATTTGATTTTTTTATGTTAAGGTTTAATTTGTTTGATGTTAGCCAAACATACATTTTATGTAGCTCCGTATTCACTGTTTGTTCTAATAATTTAAGGTTTCTGTCCGCATATGAAATATTAGTGTCATCAGCAAAAAGATAGAAATTAAGCTCTTTGGACTAGGTATAAATATCATTGATATACAATAAAAACAATAATGGGCCTAACACGGAGCCTTGTTGAACACCACAAGTCGTTAAGGTTTTTTAGAGATATGTGAACCAACTAGTGTTGTTTGTGTCCGGTCTTGCAAGTAAGACGACAACCAATTGTTTATTATTCCGCGAAAACCATACTGGTTAAGTTTATCAAGTAAAACGGCATGATCTACTGTATCGAAAGCTTTCTTTACTGAAGTCTATAAAAACACCACACGAAAATAAACGTTTATCCATATTGCTCTGAATGGTATTAACTATGTCAATAATTGCACGTTGAGTTGAATGCTCTTCACGGAGTCCGTATTGAGAGCGATAAAGTATGTCTTCTTCATTTACAAAAACTTTCATTCTTTTGTACATCAATTTTTCAAAAATTCTGTTAAAATCAGACAGCAAAGATATTGGCCTGTAATTGTTTGGTTCAGTCTCATCATCTGCCCTAAATATGGGTATGATTTTTGACACCTTAAGTTTAGCTGGATATGTTCCAAGTGATATAGACAGATTAAAGATTTCTGCTAAAACACGACTTAGAACGTCATTTGCACACTTTAATATCCGAGTAGAGCAGGAGTAGAGGCCGTCTGACTTATTGTTGGGAATAGATATTTCCAGGCGAATTTCGACCGGAGTGATAGGTTGAAAAAAGAAGGATGAGACGGGAGATTTACATTTCCCTAGGAAATCAGTAAAACATTTTGGAGTTGGAGGTAATTGATTTGCTAATTTTTGTCCCACCGTTGCGAAATGCTCATTGAGAATATTAGGTATGCGAATCGGGTTACGGGAGACCTCGTTATTGTTTTTGAAGTCCTTGAGTGCCCTAATTGATTTATTTTCCTTGGTTTTACGATTCAATATGTTGTTTATTCCTATCTAAGTTTTTTTCATATTATTTATGTTGGCCTGGAAATATTCACAGAAATATTGCTTTTTACTAATTCGCGTTAGACTGCAGATTTTATTTCTATAAAACTTATATTTAGTGTCATTACCAGATAAGTATAGCTTGTTTTTAATCTTAATTGAAGTTTTTATTCCTTTAGTTATCCAAGGTTTAGAACATTGTTTCGCCTTGCGGCGTACCAGTTTCCTCATTGGTGCATGTTTATTTACAATTTTGTTGAACTCGCTGTAAAAAGAGGAAAACATCTCAGTTGTCCATGTCATTAATTGCATTAGAGAGAACGCTACTCCACTCAACTTGAGAAAGGTCATAATTAAAACGATCCGCTGTAAATTGTGAGTAATCGCGAACTTTGGTGTTTTGGAAATTTGTAGGCTTTTCCCTGACTGATTTCATGATGCAAAACTGAGCAAAATGATCACTTAGGTCAGTAATCAGATTTCCACTGAATTGCACTTGTTCAGGATTGTTTACAAAAATATTATCGATAAGGGTGGCCGAATTGTTCCGAACACGTGTTGGTTTATCAATGGTAGGTGTGAGATAACAGTTTTGGAGAGCTACCAAGAAATCGTGACTATAAGGAGTGGTCTCAAATTTTAATAGGTCAATGTTAAAATCTCCTACGATATAGAGTTGTTTTCCAGTTGAAATTAATTTTTCAATAGTGTCTTCAAAGTGGCTTTGAAAGTGGTCAGGAGAGTTGTGTTGTCTGTACATGACACCACAAATTACATTTTTCTTTTTAACGTAAGAAATTTCAATCCACAGAGCTCGGAAAGCCTCATAAGATGTTCTATCTAAAACTTTGTAATTAAACGTTTCATCAACGAACATTCCGACACCTCCAAAAGCCAGGGGTATCAAACCATGTTCAAACCCATAACCCCGTATTGTTGGACAGCAATCGACAGGATTTGAGTTGGTAATTTTAGTTTCTGTGATTCCAATAATATTGAAGCGAAAATTTAGTTCATCCAAGATTTGAGTTTGGAAATTTTCTAAATTTCGATTTATACTTAAGACGTTATTATAAAATATAGAGAAACTACAACCAATTTCATTTCTTGTTAATTGTTTTTCAATTCTTGAAAGGTATGAGGCGAGAAATATCGACTTTGTATACGATAGTTCAATAGATTATTTAAATTAAGATCTTCATCTTAAGTTAATGCGGGTCAAGAAAACAAGGTTAATAAGAGGTATGAAATTCTGAGGTGAGGAGAGGTTAATTGTAGGAGCTATAACTGTACATCACGAGATATATAGAAAACAAATAGATTTACATAGTGTCCAGCCTCAATCTATAAACAATTGCTTACAGTTAACAACTCCAAGATTATTTCTGCATTTGGTTTATTCCGTGACAAGACACCACCAACATGGGAACGAGGTCAAATCGTGGGTTACAGCCTCGTCTCTGCGATGGGGGAAGTTCATTTCAAGCGGGATTTTGGAGGAGATTCGACCATATTCAAGTTCCCGTCACTTGTCAATGCGATTTACTTGGATAAAATACCAAAGTGGAGCAAGCTTACTGTTGGGCAAACTGTGCTGGTCGAGCTACTACCGGGAAATTTTCATACTGGTAAAATTGTGGCACGATTTAATTCCACTGTCGCAGACACAAATAAGAGAAAAGTTACAGTTCAGATTTCAAAGCGCAAGAAGACTTTCGACTATCAAAATGTACGGATAAAAGGTAGGCTTGTGTATCTGAGGATTAACTCCAAAGAACGAAATTCATCGTTAACACTGAAGTTGCACTCTATAAGTTCTTACTAGTGATATCATCCACCTAGGAATGGATGCTTGCCAATATTCTGAAGTTGACTGTGACGACCAACTTGAAAACTGTTTCCAGATATACGTTACCAAATGGCTTCCGGCGCCGACTCAGTACCGTTGCTCCTGTAAGGAGGGTTTCAAAAGACACCCAGCTAAAAAGTGCCTTCGTAAGTAAATCTGATATGACGTATAAGTCAGCCACTGACGAAGCCATTTTTTCCCTATCGAAAGTACCCCTACACATCTTAACGTGAGCGGATGGGGAGCCCGGTTTGCGCTATGCATGGAAAAATCTGCCATCTTTAAAAACCTGGGAATTTTTTTTATCGTCTTCTCTTCTTTTCCCAACCGATCACCCCTTCCTTCCTAGCCACGCTCCCATGTCACGCACGTTTCAAAGACAACTGGGCCCGTGTCAAGAATTTCCCGTTTCTGTCATTTTTGGAAAGATTTTTCATAGAGTTAGCATATAATCATAACACTACGTAGTCCCTGAAGTAACCCATACAACACATTCATATCGCTTAAGGCATCCATCAAATCATTAAATAGTTTCAAAACATTCAGATATGACAAGAAAAAAAATCACTTTCCCTCCCCTCTACTACTTCTATGTTAGAAACTTTTCAAGAGGTCTTAAACAAACTCAGCTTTGACGAGCTCATACAGATGTACTTCGTAGTACAGATGTACTACGAGCTCTACGGCATTTTTGTGATAATTTACACAACTTGTGATAACGGTTGCGACATTTCGTAATAACTTACGCATTTTGCAATAGGTGTTGCAGCGTTCTAAAATGAAGGTGAATCTCGCATTTTGTAAGGAGAGCTGCAGTATACTGTGTTAATGGTCGGTCTTCGCAATGCAGGTGTAACGCAAATTGTGATAATCCCAAATTTGCCACAAAAACTTAAAGTACAATGAAAAGTAATGCAAACGATTGTCGTCGAATATCGTGCTTTATTCTTCCGAGATATCACCGATATATCGTTTCCTGGGACTTATCATTGGCTTAAACTGTTTAAGTAATGTAACCCTCTTATCTACATGGTGTAAAGCGCCAAAAGTGGTGCTTGACAAATCATTATTCTGAACAGGGAAATTGCAATTACCCAATCTGTAGAACAGTACTGGGTCGCAAGATTCGAGAAACGTATTAAAATTTGCTGTAGGATGTTATTACAAAAATTTCGTAGTCCAACGATTACTTCAAAATGCCTTTACCATAAAATGCGTAGTTCGCGTTTTTTTTTTTTTTTTTTTTACATACACCCCACGTAATGAAATTGCCTCTCTTCCTTTGTTACAGCCCTAAGAGCAAAGGATCCCTTGCAAGAACCCTTTGAAGAAAAATCAAAGAAGTTGACGGAGGAAAAGAAATCGAACACTGGAGTTATGTTATGGAGCATCGCAGGCTGTATTGTGCTGATAAATACTTTGGCTGTTTGTTTATGGGGGTAAGTAGTTCTAAAAAATCAATTAAAACATATAAATAGATTTTTATAATACGAACGCTACAAGAAATTCAGAAATCTCAATCACTCATGCACGAGTATTCATCATTAACAACGCTCGATTCTGATCCGTTAACAATTTCCCCTTCCACTCGCTAACATTTCAATACTTATAAAAAATTATTTTAACCAAAACATAGACTCATCTTCAATTTTCATGTCGCTGTCTACACAACAAAAATAATGGCGGTTATGGCATTAAGACGCTACCACTGACTAAGACAGAAATTTCCTTACAATATCAATACAATATAATATCTAGTAGACAAGTAATGAGAATAAAAAGTGTCAGCAAAGGGGTTATTAGTTGATCCAATACTAAGTCTCTGAAACACCATCACACGAATCGTATAGCAGTTAGCGAGGAATATTATCTATGAGACCTTTCTTATATATTAGGCTCCGCTATTCGCGTTGCGAGCTCCCCACCAATTATAATTGACACTTTACGAGCAAAATACAACAGTAAAAACGACTGAACATTTTTCTTTGATTGGATTGTCAACTTGACACCTTTAACGATGTGCATTCGATATTTGTAGGAACGCTCCCAAGGAAATTAGCAACGAGGAAAGGCTTCGGCAAGCGATCATCAAAGAGATGGAAGAAACATTGGGAGTCAAAAAAGAAGAGGAACAGGAACAAACAATGTTATCAAAAATAGCGAGTTGCTTGCGTCGTTTGATACAAGGACCTTCAAAGACAACTGAAGATGACTTCAAAATCGCCTTAAAGCCAATTAAAATTGATACCAATATGGAAATAGTGCAACAATGGCATATCGAAATGGAACATCGAAATAACAATAAGACAAACATGATGTCAACGGCAGATGAAGCACGAACAGACTTGAATGAAAATGACATCAACATCGAGTCAATCCCGTTTGAAAATGATATGGATATGAACTTAGGGATCGAAAGTGACAAGACAACGGAATTAGAGACGACTGAATATGCCACAACTGAAAATGTCATCGAGGCGGCCTTAGAGGCGGCTAAAAATGACAACCACATCGACTCACAGACGATTGGAATTGATATCAGGGATGATTCCACAGAAACTGTTGAGGGCGTCGAGACGGGCTTGTTGAAATCTGAAAATGAGATCATGAGTGATTCAACGACAACTGAAAATGCCATCGAGACGGCTGAAAATGACAGCAAGATAAACTCTCAGAAAGATGTTAATGAAATCAAGGATGATTCGACAGCAACTAAAAACGACGTCAATACGGGCTTAGAGACTTCCGAAAATGAAACCAGGAATGGTTCGATGACCACTGAACATGAGGGCAAGTTAGCCTTGGCGACGCTTGAAAATGACATGAAGGTGGACTCAAAGACGATTGAAAATTATATATATGATTCGAGGGCAACTGAAAATGACGTCGAGACGGGACTGGAGACGAGTGAAAAAGAAGACAAGATGGATTCAAAGACAACTGAAAATGTGATCAATGATTTGACAACTGAAAATCGCATTATAACGGACTTAAAAAGGAATAAAAATGATAACAAGATGGACTCACAGATGATTGAAAATTAGGTCGCAGATGATTCGACAAGTGATAAGAGCGCCGATGCAGGCTTAAAAGGACATTCGCTAAAAAGGACACGATTCAAAATGAGATCATTCTTGATTCGACGATTACCGAAAATGTCGACACGACTAGAGACGTCCAAAAATGAGACCAAGATGAATTCAAAGAAAAAAGAAGAGGGGACAAAAGACGATTCGACAACAACTGAAAATGACGCCAGGTTAGTCTTGGATATGACTGAAAGTGAAACAAAGATGGAAACCAATAAGACTGAAAATGAGATCAATGATTTGACGAAGACTGAAAATCTCGTCGAAATGGAATCGAGTACCATGGGAAATGACGGCAAAATGGACTAAAAAACGATTGAAACTCAGATTGAAAATGATCTGACCACAACTGAACATTGCGTCGAGGCGGACCTAGAAACGACAGAAAGTAACACAATGATGGACATGTACACTGCAGTGAAGAAAATAGACGATAGTAACGAGGAAAGAACTTTAAACCGAAACTATCTAATTTTCACAAAAATAAGACTGTCACTTTCACAATTTTTAAATCTTGACCAAAGTCGGTGTGTGACGTAGTTGTTCTTCACATTCATACGCTTGAAGTGCTTAAAGTGTAAAAAAAAAATTCTCTCATTGTTTCTTCCTACATTCAGATTAAATTGCCTTTTTGTGCTCACGAGCTCCGTAATCAGTATCAAAATTTTAATTCTTTCACTTCTTTGTGGTCGTCTTGAAAATTGGTCGGCCAAGCTCCCGTTAAAATAAAAAAAAACAGCAACAGAAATAAACGCCATTCTTTCAAATAGATCAATTACATTTCGGGGGGGGGAGTACAAAAGTATTCAGGCTGTTTAACATTATTGTTTGCTACTTCGGGGTTGAAGCACAAATTCTTCAAGTTCATCCTCACTTTCCAAATCTTGTTCCTTGATCAACAATTCTGGTACTTTTCCAGCATTAGTGTACACCTTATGTTCCACTCCTATTGACCTCACGTATAGACTAGTTTCATCTAGAGTCGATCTTGTACAGCTATCCTCTTTAGAAGGCGTCTGGTTTGCACGTTGAGCTTGAGAATTACCACAAGTGTTGTCAGGTCGATTTGCAGATTCTCGATTAGAAGAAGTGCTAACAAAGTCTGAAGCATCTAACCTCCCTTTCTTCATTCCATTACATTGTGTGTAAACGCCATTTTCAAAAGAGTCTGAACACTGATGTAAAGTTGAATTAGTTGCTTTCACTGATATATTGCTGAGCGTACGCTCTGGTGGCGTGACTTCATTTGCATTTTCCGGTGATTTGTCAATTGTTGACAATGTTCTATTGAGTAGCTTTGCGGCGGCATGGAATTCTTCCTGTCACGAAATACACGAGCAATGTCGCGTTACGTAAATACAGAAATACACAAATCATGTGCCGACAGGAACATATTCATTAACAGAATAAGTTCATAACAGACCAAAACTTCTACGGAAGTCAAAAGTGTCACGAAATGCATAAAAACGGAGCTAACGTGTTTTCTTTTCAAATAAAACGTGACAAAACTGGTAAACAGAGTCACGTTAACGATGATTTCATGCACCTATTTTCAGAAATCGTTTGAATTTTATGGGAGCTAGCCAGAGGCCCGTTTCTCGAAGGTCCCGGTAATTTAATAGGCCTGTTGAGTTGTTCTCTTTTCATTTAAGATGGGAGTTTCAAAAGTTTTAATAATTATGCGATAAAACTATCAGCTGAAGAAACATAATGGTCTGGTTAGTGTGCCAGAACCTCCCCCTCTGTTCACTAACTTTTGCTCTTAACATGTGGCTTCGGGCCCGTTAAATTAGCGGGAACTTCGAAAAACGGGCCCCAGGCCTCAGAGAGTATCCAGGCGACAAAGAAGATTCCCATGCATTTCCCAACATGTAAAAGGCTGAGAAGAAAACTAGTCACCTTTAAAAACTGTTGATCAAGGGACGGTAGATCACAGCCAACATAGGCATCATTCATGACACAGTATTGGAGAAGACAGCACCAGAAAGGATCCTATCGAACACAATAATTCCTCATGTTACATGGCAGAAATACCTGAAGAAAACAACCGTCTTGGGGCACATTCATGGCAATTTTCAATCGAGTATCGAAAGCCATTTGGAATTGCATTGGTTTTCGTTTGCTTCGCTGTGTGATTAATCTAGAATTGTAAAAAATCCAATAACGAAAAAAGGCTAGAGTCCAAACTCCGTAGAAAATATGTATTAACTCGTTAAAATAATCAAAACATTTGGCTCAAATAAACACTCCCAAAACTTCTTAAAATTCCACATTGAGGGATAACATTGAGAGAAAGTTAAAAACGAAAGAGATTTTCTACAAGAATACTCACACCATCCTCTCGACTAATCAGATGCAAACGGAAACCCTTCCCAAACGCTACTCCTGAGTTAAAACTCACGAAAAAAGGTCGACGTCAGCCACCTTGCGAAGCATAAATCCAAACATCAAGAATGCCTGAAATTTAACCGGAAGATTATTCTATTCGTACAGACAGTTCAAACCTGACAAAGTACATGTGGATTCCCAACAACAACGAGCAGAGCCTGGGCACGGGTGATAGCCACGTTAAACCTCTTAGGATTACTCAGAAAGCCAACGCTGTGACGTACATCGACACCGACCAATGACTCGTCAGAACGAACCTGCAACCAATCACAGTCGATCAGAATCACGTAAGATCGTTCTCTGCTGTTAACATCGCGTTAATTTTTAAACATTTACGTTTTATTTGCTCCTCTCCAAGAGCACCGCATAAAAAGAAAAGCAAAACTCGTTAGTCGCTTTTGGGAGTGAAAGGGATTTATGACTTAGCGACAATGATAAGTAATTGGCCTGACTTTCTTTGGCCATGTCAATAATCTGCCTTCACTGATGTAAGACGCATCACCATTCTGAGAATGCCTTGGCATTCAGCGTTGCTATTAATTCGCAATCGCTAGGAAACGAGAAAAATAACAATTTTAAAACGTCTAAGTTGAACAGATGTTAATTGCAACTTAAGCCATTTTTGCTAAAAATGACTTTTAAAAGAGTACATTTTGCGTCGTACCGTTGAAATGATAATGGCAAGCCTTTCCTGTCCCTGAAATTCCTCCACAGATCCAACTTTTACTTCCCCTAATCCCAAGCGATCGAGCAAGAGACGAAGTTTTTCAACCTTAAAATACGATAACAAACAGTCAAATAAAATATTGACCAGTGGAGCGACCTTCAAAAGTAAATGCTAAACTGATATCTTACAAGGAACCCTCGTTGACACATGTAGCATAGAATGTGTTTGAGAAGCTGACACCATCTTCACTCAAGATGCTTTGTGCATCGCTAATCCTTACAGTATCCGGAATGCTTGTTACATACAGATTTGAAGCTCACTCTTCTTGCCTTGTCATACTTCTGCGGCAAATTAGTTACATTTTCTAAAGAAGTTTAGGGGAGTTTCTGGAGTAAGAAGACAAGCTCAATGAAGCAGCTGCGATGAGAATTTGATCAATGTCTGCGAACCAGACACGCAGGTGAGCGGGAGAAAGAGCACACGCGACGTACTGTACCAGAGCGAGCCGAGGCAACACACGCATTTAGAAGCGTCTCTCCCATCGCAAGTGTGTTCACGCTCGCTGTTCTTCATAAGGAGGGCACCTGCTAAAAGGCTAATTTTAACCAGACATGTTTCAAGATTTCTGTATTCAATGTTTCTCTGTAATTTCCCCAAAGGTGATCTCACTCACTCGGGAATAGGTTATGGACTTCACTACACAAACCTGTTTTCTGTAGGGTGTGATTACACCAATATCTGTGAGTTTAAGAGGGAACTTTTCGTCGGACCTTAGAGACTGTAAATATTTCATAACTTGGACTGCTTCCACAGGGTTGAACCATGATGGACTGTTGCCCTCACGAAGATCTTCTCCCTTAAAAAAATATCGAAGCAAAACAGGTGATAAACATCTAATGACATATGTTTGGCAAGCTACAACCACTTGCAAAAATGTTGAGACACTTTGAGCAAAAATTGCTTTTTTCTACTTCATCAGATGGCCAAGAAGTAATTTAGTGCAAAAAACAAATGCGTCCCCCTTCCCCGATTCAAATATTGTTCATCGACGATTGACACGTGATACTGCTGATGGTGGTAACATGTCTCAGCTCATTTTGCAACTCGTTGTAGCTCCGACTCAAGACAAGATGCTTTCGGCCTCCCTAATCCTAGCAACATGCAATCGCATCAACTTTTATGGTTGCGAAAAAAAGCAGATAACCTGTGTATGGCTTAACTGGTTCGTAATTTCTTTCTGGTATCTGTTCGGGCATTTCGAAACAGCACCAATGGTTCAAATTCTATTTCCAAAGATGTATAACGCACAAGCATACTATGAATAACTGAAAGAGATGATAAATTAACTTTCACCAGGGTTCGTAAGTTCGTGTGCAAAACTTCTTCAAAGTTTATTTTTGGCCATCATTTTTTCAGTTTTCAGCCCCGCAGATATGAGTGATACCGTGATTCCAACACAGTAGAGGTTTTCAAAAGCTTGCCCAAACATCGAAAATTCTCTCATCGCGAAAAAATCACGTCTTGGTCATGGTATCTAGCTTTATAGATATGGATGCCTATCTATCTCTAGTTATCTAAATTTTTCAAGAATTAATTTCCTTTCCCATACAATGTTACAGGTGTCTAAGATTGAATCACAATTTTTTTCCTGTTTCAAGAACTCAAAACTAATTGAACACTCTGTTTACCTTGAGCCCATGAAAAAGCACCGGAAATCCTTTGCGCGGTAGTTTTTCCCAGTCACTCAAACTTTCTCTCATGTTCACATCAGCGCATGGTTGCAGCTCATCATGATAAAACACAGCCGAGGGAAGTTTAAGCACGGCAGGATGGGAGCGGTAATTATTCACAAGTTTTGTTACCAGAAGGGGATCATAACATCCGTGATCCACAAACTTTCCTTCGTCTCGACAGTACAATGGTCTGTTCATCAAACGCTCCAGCAGAGAGATATCAAGTCCGTACGCAGCTGCTACGCGAGATTGAAGAACTGGGCCAAGTTGGAAAGGATCACCAGCCATGATGACCTGAAATTAAAAGAATTCGAGGTATTTCCTGAAATCCGTATCAAGAGACTTATGACGGTTGAAGCCGCCATGCATTGCTATCTGCAATGCATTTTGTTCGTCTATATCTACCGCCACCTCGTTTGCTTTTCGGTGTACTACTGCCTCTATTTCGCTTTGCAATATCAACAAGCTCATATTTTGAACCCTCCTTTGCGTGGCTGCTTGCACACAACATGTTTTAAGCCTCCAGCAATGAGTAAAACGGCTGCGGACGAGGTGTTTAATGAGCAGGGAGCGCTTTGAGAGACTCATTCTTCAACTAGGGACTGTACAATCCTACTCTTTACGCGCTACAAGATTCTGAAGATTTCAAGACTTTTCACCATTCTCAGTCCCAATTCACGCATTCCTTATTAATCCCCTGATAAGTTGCCTCTTTCCTTCCTCATTGACACCTTCCATTAAAGTTAAAATCATTTTTAATTTGAAGTGATTTCAGAACAAACCTGACCATCCTCTCCAGCAGCCAGACCAAGAGCAACTAGACACTCTGGTTCAGTAGCTTGCCCTGCCTGGAGAAACAACAATGATTTAACAATTAATAATCATCTTTCGATTGAACAGTGTGTAAACCAATCTTGTCCATTACGTATCCGAGTCTCTTTCAGTATAGAAGTAATGGTTGTGTCGAAATCTCAAATTTCTACCCGTGAATTTAGAAAACAGTATGAAAGAAAGCTGTCACTGACTTAACGACATCTTTAATTTCGCAAAGGCATTAACATAACGACGTCTGAAACTTAACGACCTCATAAACTAAGAACCAAGGAAGACAGCATACTATCAGTGAGGTAGACACCGAAAGTTTGCTCACTGTAATTACTAGCTGTTTATTCACACTGATTCTAAGTAGGGAAATAAAAGCTCCACTTCACTAAAAATAGAAACATTTACATGTAGACGGCATGCATATCGGTCTCACAAACCTCATCAACAAAAACATGAGTTATGTGTCCAGCCCGCAATCCTAGGGAATAAAGCTGACCAGCTGTACTACATGTGCTGACTATAATGCGATAGCGTGACGCCATTTCCAACTGATCCGTGTCAATACAGTATGGACTGATGCTTTCTGGGATATTTTGCACTCTCTGGGCGGCATTGAGGCGTATCATGTCTCCTGCGTGGATGTAACCGCTCATATGAAGACGTTCGGCCTCACAACGTAAATAAGATAGACAAAACATTAACGCATGTTAACTATCGTAAATGACTACAGAGGAATTTCTCCTGACATTGGCAACACATTTTCAATCAGCGAGGTGACGAGAAGTAAGAAAAAACAACAATCAAGAAAAATTTAGGAGAGTGCAAAGAGTTTTTGTTTTAATCTAGATGCAAAAAATGTAACGCGCTACTTCTCGACAATGAGGGTATTTTTAAGCCAAAAAATTGCTCCTCTTTTGCGAAATATTTGAAAAAAAAAACTGATGTAATAGTGGTGCAATCCTCTTAAAAAGCCTGCCCTTTAACCTTACGAACACAAAATCATAACGTCTGTAAGTTTCTAAACAAACTGTGGTACTACGTCAGTGAGAAAGTATAACAAGAAAATTTCGTTTTCATCAACGGAATTTATAATGCAATTTAGCTACCGGAGTTTCTAAAGCTCGCGTTTCGAGCTTTAGCCCTTCGTCAGAGCAGAGAGCTAACGCTCGAAACTACAGCTTTATAAAATCTTTTGTCACTCGGCCATTTTAAGCTATTACTTCTCTATAATTTTGTAAGGTGATAAAGCGCACCCGTGGAAAGCAGATTGAGTTAGAGTTTTAAGGTTTTAGATAAGCAGTTATGTTGCTGTGTCAAAAATCCCATATTTTTGCACCTTCGTAACGTCAAGTATTGCTAATGAATTTTATAACTGAGTCAATGAATAAAGATTTAAGATCAAAGAAAAATACAAATTAAAGAAGAACTGTGAAAACTGGAAATCTTGTTTCAAATTTGCTACTTACAATCAAATCAGATGCACTATTTGACGGAGCACATGCTAGGACTCGGCTTGAGGGAATTCTGTGAAAAATCTGAACACAAGACAAAAGGCACAAACGTCAACTACACCTGAACACTGTACGGCACTGATATACAATGTTATCAACATCTGAAATTCTTCTCAGGACTCAAGACGAATCAATTTTCTTGGTAAATCTCAAAACAGAATGGTAAACCATCAGGGTAGCCGTGCTTGAATAAATAGTGTTCGAAAAGTTTCGAATTTCCTTTTCCCTACTTTTGTTTCTTCTTAAATTTTTCTATTAACGTTTCAATTTTCTCTCTTTTATTTTACGAGACAGCAGTTGTTTCTCTAAATTTTCATTTGAAAAAATTGGCGGGAAATTAGCGCGCGGGCGGTCAAAATTGATCCTCTCGCGCATGCCCGACGTTTAACCGCTGTGTTGGCTCCAAGTGATCCTGCATGTTAACAATAACCGCTGACCGCTATAAACTTTACCTAACCATCACGTCGTTACGATAGTTGGAATTTTTAGCTATCCTCTTGAATGAAGTGCCACAATTTTAATAGCCCTCTAAGTCTATCTTCCTTTCCTTTTTTCCTTCAATATCCTCTTTTGAGACGCTGAGACTATAAGGACGATTATATCATAAAAATGAGGCCAAAAACCATTTCCCCTTAAGTTATAATTAAACCGTATTCATACCTGAAGAATGGCCTCCACAACAGTAATGGTTTTCCCAGTGCCAGGAGGTCCGAATAGCAGATAGGGCGTAGGACGACACTGGCCACTCACAATACGACATACCGCTGCCCTCTGACGCTCATTAAGGGAAGGATTGTACAGGAAATCGGCCGGTTTGAGTTTGTTCGTAGACCCACTTTGCGTTCTTGTTGGTGAATCTACTGAAAATCAGTGTTAGAGGTAAATAGGTTTAAAAGGTGAAGACAAATACGAAATAGCAGGCGGCCAGGTTATCGTTGGGACAAATTTTGTTCGTAAGAATTTCACGCACGATAGAAACATTTTCCTTTAAAATGTCCCAGGGTATCGATTCAAAATTCAAACCTGTTACTGGTAAATCATGCATTCAATTAAAATTAAAAACAGAAAAGTGGCTGCTGAGGAAATTCAATCAATGGTATTTCAGTAATGGAAGGATGTTTGAGCAGCACTGTTGTAAATTAACGTTAAAGTAGTGGCGAGTTCGGTCGGCTTACGCTTCTTAATAACCACTCTTAAAGAGAGTCTACTATAGCTGCAGTATTGAAAAAAAAAATAAACACATATGATCCACACATGAACCCGGAAAAACTAAAGGTAACTTTTGATAAGCAATTGACAGACTTAACGGATCAGATCAGTTCTCGTAGGGCTTATGAATACCTTTCTCAATGTCAGTGTTTTGTCCCGTTGGCGAAGAGCTGGGCAATGTTAGAGTCAAAACTGGCAACTTTGATGACAAACTTCTTGGAAATAATACTGCGCCAGAGAAGAACAAGATAGAAATGATACTCGGAAATGATAAAAAAAAAAAAAGAAATTTAACCATCATATTTACGGCAGTCTAAGGTATTGGTGCGCGACGTCAAATGGTTTGCACGCGGGATACCACGTATGAGGAGTACAGAGCAGCTTGCCCCTAATCCACATTTAAATGCCATGACGAAAAGTAAGTTTATACTAAGTTAATCCAGACTTGATTAAGATTTTCAAAAACCTGGCTCTGAAGCTTCATCAAGTCAATTCTGTTGTGTTCTCGAACAAGACGCTTCTTTCACGGTTACTTTTTCCACACAAGAGTTTAACTGGGTCTGGGTAGAGACTGTCAGAGGAACCTGACAAATCCAAGGGAAAGTGGAAGTGTTTTATCCCATACGGAGAAGTAGCTATTACCCGAGGCACCCTACTATAGAAATCCAAGACCAGCTCCGGTGGAGTTTTCTTATTTCAGGTGGAATACCAGAAGATAATTTCTCAGTTACAAAAGGCCTTGAAATACATAGACAAGCAAAGTCGTTTTAATCATTAACAATACCTTGTTCGCCCAAGGATACGGCAAACTCCACTGCACGGTGACCTCTTCTAAGAGTGGTCCTGGGTAAAATGCAAAATACCATACATGTTACGTTTTCAGGGGAGTATTAATTACCCTGTTATAATAATTCCCGAACTCCAAAAGGATATCAAAAAGAACGGGATCCTCGTTATTCTTTTATCCCTATGAGCGATCGGCACGTAATTTCTCCTCACCGCACCACTGCGGAATCAAACGATAAAGTCATGAGAATGAAGTCAATGATTAACAACAAAAGAAACTCTTGATTGTTCAACAAATTCTCCTTGTCAGCACTGGGGAATATATGGAAAACAGTGTGGAGAATTGCAAACTGATATTAGGGTGTACGGTGTTATCATATTTTTTTTCACCTAATAAACATGCCTTATCGAAAGAGATCCCGCAAAAAAATAATAGACCACTTTCATAAATGGCTGCCGTATAAATATTCTTTTGTTTAAATTTCAATTAGCCCTTCTGGCCTCGCTTGAGATAATGTATTCTTTTGGATTTTGTACTGGAGAACGAGGCCAGTAGGGCTAATTTAAATTTAAACAAAAGAATACTAATCCGGCAGTAATTTATAAAAGTGGTCTATGACTTCAAAAAAAGCAAACAAACAAACAAAAAAGTCGCTGACCTGTTGAAGTAAAACATTACATCACACTTCTGCATGGCAAATCTGTTGTGGAATTCCTCGTTAAACTTGAGCAGAACATCATCCTTATGTACCTGCATACATATACATATTGTGTGGGTACATAATGTAGCTTGTTCACTAACGTTATAAACATAAACAGAAGAACATGATTTTAAGTGTAAAGGAATACACGTTTGCACATGACATTGTCCTTTCCTCTGACTCACTTAGCATTAAGGTATGGGATAAGTGATCTCTGTCAAAGAACATGACGAGGGACCTTGAGTGCTTATTTCATCAGAGAAAGGGCAAAAGGGAGGGCCAAATCTTTTCATTGACACTGGGCAAACTGACAACTTTGCATAATTACATTAGCTTCTATGATGCCTAATACATCATATCACGCAATGAATGAGTGTAAATAGTTACTACATCAAACTATAAGAAAATTACCTCGTGAATATATCCTTCATATTTAGGAGATTCTGACGAAACACCTGGCATGAAGAGGAACAGTAAATATTGGCTTTAGCCAAATAAGAGAAAAAAATTATTTGATTAGGAGAGTGATTTGCATTAATTTTAATTTATTGTTAAAGCCTTACTCAGTTCTTGTTGCAGAAAGTGAAAATGAACATTCTTACCCCCCCCCCCCCCCAATACAGATGTACCTCCTCATCCTTTTTTTTTTTTTTTTGTTATAACGACACAAAGAACACTACTTATATTAACTACATTAAGGATACTTACACGGAATTCTCTATCCACACCCTACATTGGGTTATAATACTTCCAGTTATGGTCCTTATTATACTCAAATGATACAATTAATATTTATGCTACTTGCATAAATCTACCTACACTTACAAAGCGATACTGCAAACAACCCCATATTGAGAAAAAATTATTTTATTCACCAAATGTTAGCAGGTGTGAAGGACAAAAGGCTAAAATGTGAGTGGGAAAAATAAGAGTACTTGCTTTAAAGGAAACCAAAAGTATGGTGTTCAGCAAACCTGATTTTCAGAGGCTTAAGATCAGGAGAAGGCAAGTGGGCTTTTAGCCTTTCCAACGGACTTCTAATCCTGTCATAAAATTACAACTTATATCTCCCCCTGTATTTCATCAGGCTTCCCAGAAAGTTTTCAAGTTACAAGTTAATCAATTAACTCTGTAAATGCCAAATGTAATTAAAAATAAATACATTTGGAATATTCTTAAAAGAGTATGTTTACCTGTAAGTGATGCTAAAATCTTGTCACCAATCAGAAGTGAAGGTCTTCCCTCAGCCAATCCCGGTACATTGAGACTGAGAAACTCACCACATACATTCATGTTAACCTAAGCAAAGACCAGACATATCATAAATGTTATTCAGCGATTACCCCTTTCACTTCCAAGATCTGATTATCAATTCTCCCCTCTGCCTGCTACACATTTCCTTGTAAGCTAGTTACAAGAATTTGGTGTTAGATCAGGATAACAATGTCTGCCTGATAAGTTTGAGTATTCTCATTACCTGTTTGCTGGATAATGTACGGAAATTATAATAATAATAATAATAATAATAATAGTAATAATTTAATATTTATATTGTGCAAATTAACATAAAGATATGATCAAATGCACATCACAACACTTTTCGGGAGACTTTGGCCAGACTGCATCAGCAGTTTACAAACATTCGAAAGAAACTTTTATTTGAAGATGCCCCCTTCCCCTAATTCCCATTAAACAGGCCAGACCACATCACAGTACTCTCGTGAGTGGGTTCTTTAACGTCCCCTGCCTAACCAAATTAACTAATTAATAGATGCAGGAGACGGGGCCTACGGTTTATTCGTCCTTATCCGAGAAGACAAGAATGTCTAACCATTTCTTGATATTATAGAAAGGTAGCGCATTCTCCTCAGTTATTTTAAGACCTTGAGTGTTGGTCCGGGGCTCAAACCATCGACCTCGACCTCCCGCACAACAATCCAGCGCTTTAACCAATTAAGCTAACCGGGGGGAGAAGTTACACGTTACTCACTTCTGGGAGTTCAAGGGATACCCCTTTCACTTCCAAGATCTCATGAGTAACTCTCCTTGTTGTCTACCATACAATTCTTGTCTCTTCCCATCTCCTGCATCTATTAATTAGTTAATTTGGTTAGGCAGGGGACGTTAAAGAACCCACTCACGAGATTACTGTGATGTGGTCTGGCCTGTTTACTGGGAATTGGGGGGAAGGGGGCATCTTCAAATAAGTTTCCTTCGATTGTTTGTAAACTGCTGATGCAGTCCAGCCTAAGTCCCACGAAAAGTGTTGTGATACGCATTTGATCATATCCACATGTTAATTTGCCAAATATAAATATCAAACTATTATTATTATTATTATTATTGTTATGTTAGTTCAGAGAATTTGGCATTGGATCAACAAATATAATAATCCCCAAATTGATATTTTTCTTTATTCTCATCACTTGTCTGCATATCATTGTATTGACAGTGTAAGGAGATATTCTACTTTGGTCACTAGTAGGAGTTCTGGGGTTGGAAAGAGGCAACATGGGAGGACACTTGTCTTTCCCAAGTTTGATGTTTTTGTTGTAATTGTTTAGATCACAATTGTTTTTGCTTTCTGTTAAACTTGTTCACATATTTGGAGGTTATCTTTGCACCAGCTCTTTAGTCTCATCTGATCCACATGTACTTCTTCTACTAACATTTCAACCCTCACAATGCGAGAACCAATTCTCATTTCTGGCCACCTCACAATCTGGTGTCAGTTTGCTTAGAGAGTATCAGGTTATTTTGTGATCTAAAAAACTTCACTCAACCAAAAGATCTTTATCCTAATTACCTTTTTGTTGGATTAAGTATCTCAGTTATGGAAAGTACCAAGGGTTTCTATAAAAGCCGGTAACCAGCAGTCTACCGTGACCCATAAAACCTAACACCCCCTTCCCCTCTGTTTAGCCAGCGACTTTCTACTCTCTTGTTTGGGTTTTGCCTTGTGACACAGCAGTACATTACAGCATCAACTGTGGCTTACTGAAAAAGTTATAGAAACCACTGGAGTGCTTGTAAACATTAAATCAAACAGACTTCTGGAACTTTAAGGTGTTAACCTCTAACTTAAAGTGTTATCAGCATTATGGTACAAATGGTTAACTTACCCCTTCCATATCAAATTCCCTCATGTCTACTTCCATTTGGAGCTCCTCAGCATGTAGAAGTGTTGAAAACCTGGCAGCATAGGTCTTCAAATTAAGTGGCTGCCACAAGAAAAAAGGACATACTGTAACATAAGCATGTTAGCTGTCAAATGGATTTGCAAAAACTGGAGATGGACTGCTTAGGGTAGCTTTTAACTGACTCATTCCTTCGACCCTTAGAGTGACCAGCATCTACATTCTCCTTACAATATCACCCTTGAATCAAATATTAAAGTCAGGAGAATAACAGGAATGATCGCTAAATAAAGAAGCTCTTAATTACTAAAACAAATTCTCCTTGTCAGCACCTAAAGAAATGTCTGGAGAACGGTATGGAGAATGATATGCTTATTGATGTTATAGTGTAAAACATCAAAAGAGTAAGAGAATTTGTGATGCAGTAAATGGTTTGAATGAGGGGGTAACATGTGAAAGTGTAGTGTGATTGTCCAGGTGAGTGCAGTCCTGAGAAGGACTGTCATCAGGGGTGGGGACTGACGTTTCGACAACCTGTGCCAAAGTCATCATCAGAGTCAAGTGACTCTTTGACTTTCCTTTGCTCTGATGATGACTTCTGCACAGGCTGTCGAAACATCAGTCGCCACCACCGACAACAGTCTTCCTCAGGACTACACTCACCCAGACAATCACACTACACTTTCACAGAATTTGTGATGTTGTATATCAAAGATCTTATACCTCTCTTAATGCTGGCACAGTAGAACTCAGGTCCTCACCATCAAGTAGGCACCTCCTTATGTCTCTGGGAATATTGTACTGTGATAGCTTCTTGGGCAAGAAAATTTTTCTTTTCCTTAAAAGTAACAAAAGAGTCAATGTAGTAGCAGCACTTGAATGTTAGGAATATTTTAAAAAATCAGCAATACCTTATTGGTTTTTCTCCTGGTATAATCCACTCTTCTCCCATGCTACTATTGGCAACCTTCTTCCAAGCCTCTTTGGTTCTCTTTTTAGACCTCTGGTAAGGAGCTGAGGGTTTCAGCACAGCCTGCTGAGGATCCTCTACATTACAAGTGACATATCGTCCAATCTCAAAGTCACCAAAGTTGAACACAAAAAGGTGCTTCACTCTGCCCAAGGTTCTGTCAAAAGAGAATTTGATTTTTGTACCAAATTCTCAGCTAAAAAATCATGAAATTCATTGGAGACAGAATAGATAAATTATATTTGCATCTTGGAAATGGGTGGGGAAGGGGGGGGGGTGTTATGCCATTCTTTCCCTAAATGCAATTTTTATTAACATTTCTTTGGCATACGTCCACCTGTACAAGCATTTTCAGTCAGGTTTTATTCTAATTAACCACACTCCTAAAAACAGTCAAAAAATACCATAAAGAGCTCTTAAATAAATAGACTTATTTGATTAATCACTGTGTGTAAACAAATGTCCTCTTACTTTGCACTGAACTCAACAATAACTTGCTTGGCTTGCTGGGGATGAATTTCCATACCAGGTGCCAACAAAGAACTCTCAAGTAACATCTCATCAATGGACAGAGATCTGTTCATCTGCTGACTACAACTATTATCTGATTCACAAAAAATTTTGTTTCCCAATTGGACAGAAAACTGAGGATCATCTCTGACTGATGAACAGGACAGAAATGTCTGTACTTTCTCACCCTTGTTGCTGTTGCAAAAGAAAAATAGATACATTAATATGTAAAGTGAGGTTCTAAGATTACAGGCGATTGTTCAGACATGAGGGTAACCTGTAAGTTTTTAAAAGGAATAACATTAATAGCACTCAGTTGAAGGTCATTGTCTGAGCCAAAAGGAAAAGTTGTTTTGCCAGTCAAACGTTCTTTGTCAGACAAACCAGACATAAAATATTGATTTAATGGTTCTACTAAAATCTTTCAAAGGTTTTAACACTTTAACTCAATTGGGTGACCAAGAAAGAATTTCTCTTTACAATGGTGTAATAGCAGGCTGTAAAAAACCAGTACACAAGAGAATGCTTGCAGGCTAAACAGAAGCTCATATAAGAGATCTTATAGATGATTGTAGACTACAGCTAACCCACGTTTATTGAAAACCTTGAAAATCAAGCAGTCACAAGAGATAGGAATAACAAAAAAAATCAGTCAGAGGATTGTTAGTGAACCCAATACCAAATCCTTGAGAGAAAAAAAAAAATCAGAAGAATTGTACAGCAAACATTTACAAACATTTCGTAATGAGATCTTAGGATTAAAAGGGTTAATGCTCTTCTCAAAATGCATGCCCCAAGACCCCCTTAAAGATGGTTCCCTTGATCTTACAAAAATTTGTGGATGCCAATGATTAAAATCGTGAATGGAAGTTTATGAATGCTCGAAACTCAAGACGTCTGTTCAACAATCCTTACCTTATCCACACATGTACCGACTTTGTTTCTCCAACCATGACACTTCCAAAATCAAGTTGATTTGCAATTGTTACTCCACCTTTGTCTCTTAAAAGCTCAGCCATCCTATTACCCATAAACATTTGGCTACCTGGTGATGGACTGGTAGATAAAACAAATAACTATTTGTTAAAATCCTAGAGTCCCAGATAAAATCAATTGATCATTTCTTTGAGCAAAAAGTGTAGCATTCACTTGCCCTCTGACCATTGTAAGTTCATTTGTAGGCAGTTTGTCAATCAAATTTCACTTCAGTCTGATGAAAGACAAATACTGGAAATGTCACCTTTATTAGCTCTTTACGCTGGCAAAGTAACATTATCAAGTTAGTTGATAAAACCAAACTACAGTTAAACCTATATTAACCAGCTAAACACAGGAAATGGCAGGGTGATGGCTCAATACAGGTTGACTGCTTTATTCATGTTCCTCAGTAAGGGAATATTATAAAAAAGAACTATTAAAAATGCCATTTTTTGCTTTACTCATCAGTTTGGCCAGTAAACAAACTGAAATCGTTGTATCACCTAAGATGTCACTGGCCACTTGGCTAGTTAGTTGAAAAGTTAGTGTCAAGCCCTAACTTGGCCTATAAATCCAAGCAGAAAAAGGCTGGTCCATAATTTATGGTACAGACCTCAAAATCAATTGGTAAGAGGTATATTGTATTCAGCGTAGATCAGTTATGACACATGATAACCAACAAATTTAAAGATACCTTGCCACCAGAGGAGCAGTACGTTTTGTTTCCACCTTAATGGCTCTCCATACAGAAGTGCGCTGATATGATTCAATAGCTGTCACTTTTACAATATCCCCTTGACGAGGCCTGAACCCCGGTGGACACACCCCTATTGTGAAGAAGACTTCTTTATCAATGTAACCAAACCCTGATGACACATATGTCACTGTCCCTGTGAAACTTTTCTCTCGCAGTGGCATCACCCCCCGGACTTCATCTTGCCCATCTGACAATTTCGCGAGGTCCAACTTAACCATGTCTCCTTGGACCGGTGAATACCCAAATCTAGCACACGATAGTGGGAAAGTAATTTCATTATCTACAACCCCAGAATCATGCGCGATTTTTGTTATTGCGCCAATACACGTTTCTGTAGAAGGTGAAGAAGCGCTGTTTGCGTCGTCAAGATTCCATTCCTTTGTAACTTGCACACGCGTGGCTTTCCAGCCTGAAGTTTTAGTCACACGTGAAGCCTCAACGTGAACTTCCATCCCAACTTCTGGTCGATCACCACCGATAATGCAATCAAAAGTGAAGTAAATCTCTTCATCGATCACTCCTGAGCCATCATAAAGCCTCGTCACTTTACCAAAGAGGTCTTTCTTTAATTGTGGCTTGTCTGTTTTGAGCTTGTTATTGTAATCAGCTGTTTCATTCCTCAGTCCCGTCTTGGGAACGTCACCATTTTCATCCTCTGACGCTCCCCAAACGTATTCTGAAAGCTTCGTAAACAGCCCATACATATTATCCTAGCTAAAAGTTTAGCAAATCCTCACAATTTCCACGACAAAGGTCCGTGTACTTTGCGCTCACGGTGAGCCGCCATTTTACTTCCCATATTTCGCTCAAGTTTCGCGCTCACAGCTCTGAAAGGGAGAGACTGGAAACTAAATCTGAAAACAACAATGGCGCACAAGACCTTTTAGGCCTTCGAAAAACTTCTTGTAGTTTTACGAAGCTAAATATTTCAAAATCATCTGATCCCCGATGGATAGCAGTGGAGATCTAGAGTGTATCTTGTTCTCTGAATTCCATCCTATTGCAGGGCCAAAAATCGTGTACCAGGTTAAATGTTTGACACTGAACTAGCCAACTTTCGTCAGTTGATCTGACAGCTTAGAAAATGATCGCGGTTCCTTGAAATGCCCAGACATTTTTATTCCTTTTGACTTACAGGTCCCAGAAGACTTCATCTCCAAGGAGGAGTTTGATTGCGTAGCTGTTTACATAATCCCAAAACCTGAGCTGCAGAGCAAGCTGATCACAGTGTAAGTCTACAGGTAGTTTTCGCTAAATTATCTGAGGGGGGTGTGGAACATGCATTTGGCACCGAGGAAACAGCATGAAAACTGAGTCTAAACGTTCTATATATAAGCGTAACAGATCACGCCTCTAATCCATTATACTTTTTCGCTAATCACAGCAGCTGTAGAGACAGTTTTCTAAATGATTTGTGAAAGAAAATTCCTTTAGATCAAATGTTAGAATCTAGTGAGCAACTGTGGACACCCCCCCCCCTCCCCACCTAGCTGAACAACAGTCACCTGATAACAAGCAAGGGTTAATGTTTTGTTAGGGGAAAGGGTGGGTGTGCAGTTGCTCAGATACTGACATTGATCTATTCCTTGTTAACCCTTTAACTCCCAGAAGTGATAAACTTTTCACTTCTCCTTATGATATGCAGACATTATCCAACAAACAGGTAATGAGAATACATATATCTTAGTAACCAAGCATGAGGGCTTTACTGGGAGAATATCGGCCCAAGGTCTTGACAGTACGGACCGAGTGGTCCGTACAAAAAAGACCAAGGGCCGATATTCTTCCAGTACGGTCCCGAGCAAGCTTGGTTAATAAGAGATTTATTATATGACTGAAGTTCAAAGGGACACAAGTGCGGTATCATTCGGGACCATTCAGGACAGTGCCTGGTCCAATACTGAGAGAATATTGACCGGCAATAGAGCATTTTGATCAGTTGATTTTAGTTATTGGCCCTCTGACTGCCCGAGTCGTGTAATAATCAAACTTATCAGGTAGAGGTCGCTATACTGATCCAACACCAAATTTTCATAACTAAATCACAGGGAAATGTGTTAAGCAGCAAGAAGGGAGAATTGACAACAACATCTTGAGAATTAAAGGGTTAATAAGCGATTTTCATTCAAATATTATTAGACCTGATACCATGCCTGACTTTAAATCTTATAAATGAATAAAGGCTGATAGTTTCTAAAGAAACTGTTTGGGGCAGCGTCGGTGGGGGTAACGAAATAATTTGAATATATCAACAAAGTTGAAATGGTAAATTGGCCACCGTTACAATTATAAAAGCTGATGTTTCGAGCGTTAGCCCTTCATCGGAGCAGATGGCTATATTATAATCGTAATGGTGGCCAATTCACCATTTCAACTTTGTTGATATAAATTATTCAAATTATGACTTTAAATCTAGTTGAGGCTAAGGAGGGCATACAAGTCTTTTCCTGATATGAAATCAACATTTTTATTTATTGATATTTTATTTTGCATATCTTTTTTTTAGTAACGCTCTTGGTCACAAGTTTATTGGTTGTCCAATCAGTATAGAAAATGCCAAATATTCCCGGAATGCCCTTCTTTTCAATGTCTGTTTTGTCCTCCGTCCCACTGTCGACACAATACGCTTTGAGGGTGTGGTCAAGAAATTGGCAGGATACATGACATCACTTGAGGTAATGAACCCTTTACACCCTACTGTTGATCAGTATGTAAATTTATTAAACTCTTCTCCGTACATTTTCAAGGTTTCTGAGAAGGAGAATTTATTTAATAATCAAGAGCTTCATTTTCTTTATTCTTTTGACATTACTGTTTGATCCAGGGGTTATATTGTAAGGAGAAATTAGCTATCAATCACTCTTGGGGGTTAAACAGTCAATGGAAGAAAAATGAGTTTGTTCTCATTTGTCACTTTTCCATCATCCCTTTTCTTTTCACGGTGGCTCGTACCTGTTTTCATCTTTTTGATGGTTTGTAACTTTGAAAGAATACAACAGAAAGACTGACCATGGCCAGTTGAACACTTTAACAGGGTTGAATTTTATAATCATTGGTTATACAAAAGTATGTGTCATTTCATCACTGGCAGTTTCCATGGCAATGCTTTCATAGGCTTGATTCCTTTCAATGTTATTATCATATTGGAACATTAAAAGGAGGGGTTCACCGGACTTGTTTCCATACAATAGCTTTTGTGAGGTAAGCAATTTCCACACGCATTCCAGCACATCTCAAAATCCGGATTCTATAAGATGAACATTTGATCATGATCTTTTATAGCTACCGCTGACTATCACGTGAGTTTGCGTCAGTACCTACAATCTGATGTTTACATACAGAGCTGAATAATGAAAGGGTATGTGGTCAACAACGCAGGCTCAAAAGTCCTAGGTCTAAAATTTAGCGAAATTAGTGGAAAATAATAAGGGCTGACTTTTAAAACCTAGGAACTCTGTTCTCGTTGAGGGCACTTTTCTATTTCCAAAGGTTTTTAAGGAGAAAATTAATTTTTGAAAATTTTTAGGGGGTGACCAAGTTTTTGAAGGTTGTTCTGTTAAAGAAAAGCGGCAAGGAAAATGACGCTTCGAAGCAACAGAATAGGAAATCAACCATGTGAACAACTCAAAGTCCGGGTTTCTGCAGCAAAACCTAATGCATGCGTATGCGTTATTCAGTACTGTCATGTTTACAGACGTTTACTGCTAAGAAAATCATTAAACAGCTGTCGAAGACAGCCTCCCAGGCTCATCTTAAAAATCCTACACACGACTTCTGGCTATATCATAATTATTATTTTCCTTGAAGTTTTAAAGTCTTCTTCCACTTCAGGTAGATTATCCTTCACTTGATTCTTTTTTCACCGTCACAAGATTTCATATCGGTTGAATATTTCTTTTAGATATAAAGTGAAGCAAGCTTTACTTCTCCGAAAATCGTCTTCTTTATCTTAGTTTCTATTTCCTGCATTCACAGTGGCCGCTCAACACATTAAATACACGCTCTTAGGTAAACTTCTCACAAAAGTAGAAAAAATCCTCGCGCTGCCATCTTTGTTTTAAATTCTCGTCTTTTAATCTCGCGCTTCTTTCGCACATTTCTCTTGTGTGTGACGCAAGAGTTACCTGTTCCCCACGCGAGGAAACTAGTACGAGCTACCTTAAGTGGACTAAACTGTTAAATTATGTTTGTTTGTTTGTTTTTTCTTTCAGCTTGAGTATGGATTTATATCACAAGAGGAAACAAAAACTTCTCTTACATCCATACTATCAGAAATCTTTGTTGAGCTCAATAAAATTGGAAAATGTACAGTACAAATAGGTGAATTATTTTTTGCTAATTCTGCTGTCAAATACTGGTCTTAGAGGCAAAGTTTTGTAAGCAGTTTGTAATAGTAAACAGATCATTTTAGGTGGAATTTTAAATAAATCAGCAAGTGGAATAAAATTTTCCAAGAGTACAGGTCTCTAATCAAGATCAGTGGAGGGGACAAAACTGCCTGGTTTATTTATGACATCTTTTACCATGATTAGTGCAAATGAACAAAAGGGGTAAATTTCTTAACTGTGGTGCTGCATGTGTGGGGGAGTATAACAAGGTCATTTTGTTTTTATTAACTGAGTTGATAATGTTAATTGGCCACAGTGAAGAGTTTCAAAGATGACATTTCAAATTTATTTAATGTAAGCTCTTCATCAGTACTCCTCACTGACAAGATGAAAGGGTGGAGGAGGCTGTAGGCTACAAGGTATACTGTTGTGCCTCTTTCCACACAGGATTTTTTCAGGCTTCTGATGAACTGTAAGATTAGGGAATAAAATGCCGCAGATAACAGTATCTCTGCAAGAAAAGTGGCAGAGCTGCAGACTGACAGGGATAAACTCCAGCCTCAGGGAACTTATAAGTTTAACGGAGGCTGTTAGAATTTTTTTTTTTTTTTTTGCTGTATCTCTCTGACAAACTCCCTCTCTCTTTCTCTCTCTTTAGATGAAGCAAACACCATTCATCTGAAATGCAATGTAGCCACAAGCAGTGAGTCTTACTCAGTGTTGGATCATCAAGTGCCAGTGTTTATTTGTAACAAGGATGCTTTGACATCTTCTGAGTGGGATATTACCACACAACAGGTCAATAGTTTTGATATCTGTCATGCATGCTTGACAGTGATGATAATTATATAAGTATGCTATGCAGCACCTTTAGTTAGAGCTACAGTGGAATCCCGATTTCTTGAATCTCCAGTGGAAACGCAAACTGGTTGGAGAAATCGGGAGGTCAAGAAATCGGGGGTGAAATTACAAGTGAAGCAAATCCAAGGGAAACAAGGGAATAAAGGCTGATAGTTTTTAAAGAAACTGTTTGGGGCTGCATCGGTGGGGGTAACGAAAAAATTTGGATATATCAACAAAGTTGAAATTGGCCACTGTAAAGATTACAAAAGCTTACATTTCGAGCGTTAGCCCTTCGTCGGAGCGAATAGAGGAATTGTGGGTTGTGTGTGCTTTTAAAGGCAGAAAATGGAGCTACGTTATTGGTGGGAACATGGCAATGAGAAAAACACAAATAAATTAGTGGAATGAAAAGCGTTCGTTGATCCCTGTGGGATTTAGACTGCCGGTTAAAAAGATGAGTTTTTGTTCAAGAGTTTTACGGCTTTCCGTGCTACCTAAGTGTAAGGAAAGACCGCAAAAGGTCTTAGGTAGCTCGGAAAGCCTTAAAACTCTTGAACAAAAGCTCATCTTTCAAACTGGCAGTCTAAATCCCACAGGGATCAACGAACGCTTTTCATTCCACTAATTTATTTGTGTTTTTCTCGTTGCCATGTTCCCACCAATAACGTAGCTCCATTTTCTGCCTTTAAAAGCACACACAACCCTCAATTCCTCTATTCGCTCTGATGAAGGACTAACGCTCGAAATGTCAGCTTTTGTAATCTTTACAGTGGCCAATTTACCATTTCAACTTTGTTGATATATCCAAGGGAAACAAGGTTTGGTTTGAGGTATTGTGAGGTTTGAGAAACCAAGGGTTCAAGAAATCAGGATTCCATTGTACATGTAAGGAAACAATGAAAGGGGGTGAGTGGCTTGTTATATAAAATGAGGGATCAATGTATTAGATAAAACACTAAATAAATGCATTGGAAAATAACTGAGTTACTGCAAGCACCTTGATTGTTTATAGCATTGGGAAATCCCTAGTTATTTTATAGAAGCTATAAACGGCTTTTTCTGTTGGTTTACCAGCAACCCATGTAGGATGATAGAAGAACACTCAAACAGGTTGTAAATCACTCACATCTGCCTCCTAATATACAAACTATTTAACAAATGGTAAACACCACAGCGTACACTATTGAGTTATGGATGCATGCGGGAGGTTGCTAAGCACGAAAGAAGCGTAAGAGTCACTCGAGGCGATAGCCGAGAGCGACTCTAGCTTGTTGAGTGCATAGCAAACCTCCCAAGTGCATCCATAACTCAATAGTGTACGCTGTGGTGTTTACCGTTTGTTTTATAACATAACATTGATACATTGTAGCTAAAGAGTTCCCTTTTATTTAACAAATCTTATGCGACCAGAAAAAACAAGCGCACGCGGAAAGATAGTCTTTGCATTTGCTCACGTCAGCAGCATACACCCATGGGCAAATGGGGGATGCTAAATTGACTAATCAGAGCGCACACTTTACTTTGGTTATGTTACAATTCTTGTGTTCTCCCAACAATCCTGCATGGGTTACAACACTGGGAAAGCAACAGACTGCAAGGCTGTGGTCTAACAGCGCCTGGTGGTCCCTGGCACCTTACTTTTGCTCTTGGGTGACTGAGGAATTTTAGTTTCAGAGTACTGGGCTCCATTCAGTCTTTCTTAGGGCACAGCCTTGGACTTAAAGTCAATTAGATTCTCTTTTCAGAGTGTCAGTATTTTCTTACATATTCAATTGAGAGAGGATAAGATTTTTTATCAAGATTCACTTACTGGAGAACTTTGTCCCACATGCACCTATGTGTTAATAACTGTTTAGCATCAATAATAATTAGTTTGTTAAGGGGGCATCTGTACTTGTTGAATACTATTAGCTGCTAACAGTTTCGTGATCAGAGTGAAAAATATTTCATGATTATAGATTCTGCCATATATTGATGGATTCAATCATGTTCAAAGAATCGCTGGTGAAGCAGATGTTGAGATCAGTCTTGTGCGAATGTGCATTCAGGATATGGTGTATGTTGAAGTGGCTTTGTCTCCTTTTGATGAACATATTGTTTGGTTTTAATTCTAGCTTTCAACAACACATCATAAACTTTTGCCTCAGTTAGACTGGCAGAGAACTATTTACAAAGAGGATAGTTCTGATATAATAATTATTTTGCCAAAATGCTCTTTGAATTACATGAAGAATGTTGCAAATTCTTGTAAGTGAGTGTTTCATTCCAAGAATAAAGAAACCCAAAAACGTGATTTCCATTAATTAATCTATGGTTTTAGTAACGTGAGCAATTCATTCAAGTCTAAAAGACCCTGTTCTTTTATTTTACAGTCAGCATAAAGTGGTGAAGCTTATTCCTATTTTTCAGGTAAGTATTTTGAAATTCATACTTTTTTTTGGCAGCAAATTGATGTATCATTTCTCTGCTCTGTGGTGTTTCAAGTATTCAGACTCCATCAAAGAACATTTAGAGAACCAAAATAACATTTAGAGAACCCAGTGTGCAAAAGCCTCAAGACTGCAATGTGACATCACCAGCTACTTTGTTTTTTTCCTGTGATGTTAGATAGAACCTCTTTTGGTAACATACTTATGATTTACGTTACAGTACTCAAATGTGTATATTCCAACACCTGAAATAAATCAGTTAACTCACAATGAGAGATTACAAAAGGAATGTCTTGACTACATTGGAAAAAAGGGTAAGAAAGGTTACTTTTTATCTTCTATTTTTTAAAACAGATGGCCCATGGTAAGTAACAAGGGGGAAGGGGGTTGGGGAAGGGAAGAGCAAAAGATTCTACCCATAAGACAGTTGGGATCTAGAAATGCAGCAGTCAAAGGTCTGTGCATGTGTGAATGTTTTGGTAGTAGCCAGGTGGCTTGCTCTCAGGCTGTTAGAACAAATATGTCTCATGAGAGTTACAAACAACAACATGTGCAACATTTGACTGCTGTGTCGGCCGCACATGTAGATGCTAAGTGGTTTTAGACTAGTGGCACTTATGTATCCTTTGTGGCATGAAGAAGGTGACCAGGATTATTGCTTCTTTCCTCCTTGGATGGGATGCCAGTCCATCACAGACTGCACCCCCCAGATTTTCTGACAGTTTATTTCATGGTACATATACCTCTTGCCTATAGTCCTGTGTACCCTTCTTTAGGTGCTACTGGAATGACATAGATTTATTTCATTAATGACATGTAACATTTTAACATTATTTCTAGGTCCTTCCCTTCCTTCATTCCGTGATGTCTTTATGCTGTATTGTGGACTCAGGCCAGGGGCAACCGTGAAAGATTTGTGTACAAGATACAATCCTGCTAATCTGCGAGTAGATGAGAGGTAATAACTGATACATGGCAGAAAATTTCAGTACTATGGCAAAGGTTACTTACAGCTGTTTATGTATTTTTTGTCTGGAACTCACTTCTTTCACCTATTTTGACAAACAGTAGATTTCAGCAGCTAGTAGAACCCAGTATTTAAAAGTTATTCGTGAATATGGCCAGTGAACCTAAGGGAACTATTTAAGAAAGATCTGAGATTTGTTATGTGTGAAAAAAAAATCAATTTTGTTTCATAGGCGGTTAATGCAGTTTGGTATGGTGACTGGTATTATTCGACGTCTCCACAAATACCCAGTACAACTGACAACACACAAGACTGCATCATTACCCAAAAGCTATCACAGGATGAGAGGCAGACATCGAGATTCAAATGGCAACAGATTCAAACTCACAGACAAGTGAGTTATTGTAACTGAGCACCACAGCAGATCCATGTCAACCATTTGCACCCTAACATCAGTATGCAAGTTCTCCATAACTGTCCTCCATAAATTCCCTTTGATTTTTGCAAGGAGAATTTGTCTCAAGAGCTTCTTGAGTTGGTGATCATTTTCTTAATTCTCATGACCTTAATGTTGAGTTTAGGGGTGATTCTGTCAGGAGAAATTAGATGTTTATCACTCTTAGGGTAGGGTAGGTAGGTATATAAACCAAGTGGCCCATCCAGCTGGCACTTAACTCTAGTTTCCGTAGCATAAAGCAACTAGGAGTATCTCTACCCATCCCTGGATGGGATGCTTGTCCATCGCAGGGTTACCCCCTAGCATTAAATTCACCGGTACCCATTTAAACACTTGGGTGAAGAGAGGCACTCTTGGAGTGAAGTGTCTTGCCCAAGATTACAACATAGTGTCCCCAGCCAGGACTTCTACCTGGACCACTCAATCCAGAGTCGAGCCCACTCACCATGAGGCCTCTGCGCCTCCCACATCACTCTTAGGGGTAAAGGCTTAAATTAACAGAACAGCAAAATGGAAATCAGGCAAAATTATCCCAAGTTAAGTTCACTTGGAAAGATGCTGAAATAGTTTCTTTTTGCTCTATCTTCAGTAGAAATCTCTGGAGAGCTCCTTTTGTTATAGGATTTTCATATAAAGGAAATAATTTTAGTTACAAGGATCATTGCTGTCTTAACTTTAATTATTCAACAGATGGTTGGATGGAAATCACAGCTATGATGAAATATGCTGTAAAACAGGTAGTGAGACATTTTTCTCTTGTTTCAATTTGATTGTCTTTTGTTTGTTTTTTTTTTTTGTATTTTTGATGCATCTCTGTTGGTATGTTTGTTTGCTTTTTTTGTTTTCTCTTTTTGTATCCACAAACTTTAAACTCGTTCAAGACAAACGGTATCTTCATGTGATTGACTGGTTCCTAATAAAAAGAAAACCGTGAATGACAAATTGGTTCATGCTTGGCGTGTGTATATTGAGCTGTGGATGCATGCCAGCCAGAAGGCTGGAGAGCGCAAGAAAAGCATTGGAGTTGTAACCCTAGCTTGTTAAGTTCCCTCCAGACTTCCTAAGTGCATCTTTACCCTGAGGGGTGAGTAGTCCAGTGGTCAGTGCGCTAGACTCTGGGTCGGTTGGCCCGGGTTCAAGTCCTGGCTGGGGCATGACGTTGTGTCCTTAAGCAAGACGCTTCACTCGCATTACTCCGTCTTCTCGGATAAGACGTAACGCCGTAGGTCCCGTCTCCTGCAGGGTTAGGGGTAGGAGAAGTAACAATTTCCCATGCACGAGATTACTGTGTAGTGGATGTCCTCCCCGGGGTGGGATGGATGGGAAGGTGAGATCGCTACATGGACTGAAGCGGCTGCCAGAGACACCTGATAAAAATGCTGACGTCCGATCTCAACCTTACGATACTGTTAAGCGTGACTGAATATATCCTCATAGAAGTCTGCGCTATATAAATGTAAAAATGTAAATGTATATACTCATAATAAAGCTTGAGCCAAATCTTATGAGAGAAATTTTAAATTTTTAAACTGACCATGTTCTTGATTCCAGGCCTGACGCATCAAGAACTGGAAGATATCATCGAACAGGATCCTCATGTAGTGGTTATCTGGAAATGATACAAGAAATATTTATGACAATTCTGAATTTTCGAAGTAACTGAACATTTTTCCAGCACAATAGCAGTGTCTGCAGGGTAAATATTTGAAAATACAGAAACAGAGAAATTTATATTTCTGTAGGAAGGCTATTAAAAGTGTAATACATTAGTAGATTATTCCATAAATTTAACTTACATTTGTTGTTTATAGTCTATTTTTTTGTTTATAACAATAAACATAGTACACATCATTTGATTGGTCAATTCAGTTTCCAAACGGATGCTTTAGAAGGTTAAAGAGCCCGCATGTAACTAATAATGTCAAATGTCAGTTTTGAATAAGTATAATTATTACACGACTCGGGCAGTCAGAGAGCCAATAACTAAAATCAACCAATCAAAATGCTCTATTTTCGGTCAATATTCTCTCAGTATTGGACCGGGCACTGTCCCGAATGGTCCCGAATGATACCGCACTTGTGTCCCTTTGAACTTCAGTCGTATAATAAATCTCTTATTAACCAAGCTTGCTCGGGACCGTACTGGAAGAATATCGGCCCTCGGTCTTTTTTGTACGGACTTCGCCGCGCTCGGTCCGTACCGTCAAGACCTCGGGCCGATATTCTCCCAGTACGGCCCTCGCGCTTGGTTAATAAGATATATAGAATTTGTCCTTACTTCCAACTCTTAAATTGACCCTTTGTAGACCATAACAAGAGCAAGTGGTTTTGCTTTCATAGGTCAGTTGTAGGTCAGAAATTAAATTTTCCTTGTTTTAAAATGAGAACCTATATTAATTATTATTACTGTCTAGGAAGTATCCTACTTACTAGGTAGCCGGGTTCCTTTGATGAAAATGACCCTTTTATTCTTCAAATTTGATACCAACAAATTTTCTACCTCTGTCAGCAGAAAAAATTGATATTCTCTTGAAGGCTAAAAACACTTTCCATCTCGCCCAAGTAAAGTATATTTAGTTTTCTATTACTCGAAGAAAAACAATACCTATTTACTACCCAGTAGAGAAAGAGGTCGAGTTAATGGTTTACAGCAAGGCTTCCTTGAGCTTGTTTACTTGTGAGTTTTATTTGATAAGTCATTTTTGACTAGAAAAGTGACACGACCGAGTCAAACAAATACATCTTTCTTCTATCGTATGGCAGCGGATGACAGACATGAGGACAAAAGTTTCTGAGTGCTTGTAACCACAGCTGAGATGTTTTTCGTGTCAACCAACGAAGAGTTGTGACAATTATTCTCGAAAGCACTCGCCACGCAACACGCGGGCTCTATTGCGTAATGACACCTTTGTTGTGTTCTTTGTTTTAAATCGTTACCACAGACTATAAACTTAGTCTCTTCACATAATATCTGTAGTTTTGGTCTTGTTAACCGTTCTTTCTCTTATCAGTCTGAAAGTTACGTTCATTTAGTATCAAGTGCTCAGTTTGTTTTTATTTTTTGTGATTTTGTTTTGTTAGAGCCGAAGTACTCTGTTTCCTTTTCTTTTTGATTTTCACTTGTTCTGTTTTATTTTTGTGGCTACTGCCTCATTCAGGGGGCGAAGCCACATCTTATGTCGAGATGAGTGAGTGAGTGAGTGGGTGAATGAGTAACTGAGTGTAATGATAGAATTCCGACCTTGACCCAAACTTAACCCGATGTCTCCCGGTACTACTTAGTGTTTTTTTAGGAGCATCTTAGTAGTTAGACATTCGCACTCGTACAGAGTTGAGTTCTCTCCTTTTGTGATTTCAGCCTTATAGCCACTCGCACATAATGTTTTCAGTTCTTGCCGTGATACTATGAAAGACAGCAGAAAGCAGCAAACATCACAATCATCTCAGGTTTGTGCGCGATTTTAAACAAGTTTTCCTTGCAGAAATATCCTAATAGGTGTGATCGCACTAGCTATCAAAGAGTATAAACCGAGTAACTTAGCTGATCAGATTACAGCATTCGTTTGAGATTATGAAAAACGAATTGGTAGAGACTGGGAAAATGTCAGGTGAAATACCATATTTCAGTTGCCGAGAGGTGGCATTACTTTCAATCTTAGTTTTTAGCTTTAAAAGCCGAAACCTGGCTGTCTTAATTCTCCACCTTAAAACGATAAAAATAAGATTCAGTTAAAAGAGAAGCTAAGATGCGGATAATGAGATCAGCATGCTTCGAGGTGTTCTTTAACTCTGCTAATCAAAATAAACTTTTAAGGGACGGACCATTATTGAGTTATTTTTTTCAAAAACAAAAAATATATATATATATATGTTAGCGTAGAGATTGGTGTATTTTGGTGTAGTGTAACCTGATGAGCGCAATTTAACAGTTAGACGGGCGAGGAGACCCAAGAAGCCACTAGGCTTATGGGAGAGCCACCTCACTTGAATAACAAATTAAGTAAAGAAAAAGTGCTGCGAATGTGCGGCTTGGCCAATTCAGTGATTATTTAAGTAAAAACTCTTGCAATTTCGTTTTAAAGCTGGGAAAGTTTGACGAACGAGTGACTGAAGTAGGGAGAGATTTCCAAATTTTAGGACCTTGGTAGAGAATTGTAAACTGCTTGACATTTGTACGGCACAAATGCGTTCGATAATTACTGGCTGTTCTGGTACCATAGTTGTGAATTTGGCTATTAATTACAAAAAGATCGGGAAGCAATGGGGGCAATAAGTTATTTTTGAAATAAAACATAAATTTGGCGATTTCAAACGTATTGACTTGGAAAATATCTAAAATTCCTAGTTTGAGAATAAAGGGGCAGAGTGGTCTCGATAGTCTGAGTTCATAACCCGCACAGCTCGCTTTTGCAAATAATAATTTCTATTTAAGTTAGATACGTATGTGGACGACCAGACGGAGTCACAATAGACGATATAAGAATAAACTAAGGTGTAATACAAAATGAGTTTGGTTGCAGAGGATAGGGAAAAGCGAGACCTAAATATAATACCTATTGATTTAGCGATTTGTTTACATACAGAGCTGATATGGTATTTCCAGGTGAGATGATTGTCAATATAGACACCAAGGAATTTAGTTACATTAGCTTGTTGTGGGGGTTTACTTCCAAAGGAGAAAGAAATGCTGGAGTTAAATTTCTTCTGTCTGGATTTAAAAATTATATAGTTGGTTTTCTTTATATTAACTGAAAGCTTGTTCCATTTTAGCCAAACGTCAATGTTTTGGAGTTCATCATTAAGTATGGATTCTAAGCAATTTAGATTTGAGTGAGAATAAAAGATACTGGTGTCATCAGCGAAAAGTAGAGGGTCTGATAATTCAGAGGCATTAGGAAGGTCATTAATGTATAGAATAAACAATAGTGGGCCTAAAATCGAACCTTGAGGGACACCACACTTGATGGTTTGCATCGGAGTGCAAGCTTGATTGAATTGGAAAAATTGCTGGCGGAAAGAAAAGTAGCCTTTAAACCACTGCAGAGCCACGTCACGGATACCACAGTGCTCCAATTTGGCAAACAAGATTTGGTGGTCGAAAGTGTCGAATGCTTTGAAAATATCTAGGAAAACACCCACCGCTGTTTGGTGTTGGTCGATTGCAGATGCAATTTTATTTATCAAATGAATTGGCGCGTGCGATGTTGAGTGATTTTTCCGAAATCCGAACTGACAGCGGTAAAGTATATCGTGTTTTTCGGCAAATTCTACCAAGCGATCGTATAGAACTGTCTCGAAAATTTTGGAAAAATTAGACAACAAAGAAATTGGTCTGCAGGTTACAAAAAAAGCTAGGATCCTCTGCCTTGAAGATGGGAATGATTTTAGTGATTTTAAGTTTGTCCGGGAAAATGCCTTTTAGTAAAGATGTATTGATGATATCTACCAAAGGAGCAGAAATAAGGTGAAATGAATATTTAATGACATGCATTGGGATACTGTCAGAGCATAGTTAGTAGAGTCCCCTCTACTAACTATGGTCAGAGCCAGGAGCTTTCTTTGAAGCGAACATGCTACAAATACTCTCCAGTTCACTAGTTGTGGTGGGGTTTAAGTAAATGGAGGGATGTTTGTTGTAACCGAGATAAGAGCGAAAAGAAGGATCCACACTGGGTATAGATCTAGCTCGGTTGGGACCAATGTTTGTAAAGTATTTGCAGAATTTGCAGTATTTTCATGGCTTACCTTTCAAAACAAGCTTGCGTGCGCACATGATTATGAAACAATTATGAACTACCACGCAGAAGACGAAGATTCCGATAGAAACAGAAATGCTTAGATTGCAACAAAGATTGCACCTACGAAGACACGAAAGATTGTAGTCTTTCGTGGACAAAAAGGAAGCTGATGAAAGGAACTTTTCCCGTCTCGTAGATAAACATTTAGCCAATCGCATTTGAGGCGCCTTTTATTCAGCTGAGTGTTATTCTCTTGTCTAACCCAATAGAATCTCAACATCAAGTACGATTTCTTTCAATAAAAATAATAGCTCTAATGTTCTCAACAATTTAAGAGACGGATTCTAGAAAGCAGAATTCTTTTCAAAACATTCGCAATCTAGAGATAACTTTTCTTGTAATCGGTTCTCATCTTTTCGCGCTAACAGAAATTGATTTCTAGGTAGTCAATTCTGTGGTCTGTCAGATCTGTCATCTTTTACTTAAGGGAGTTAAGCTAACTTATCATAAGCGGACTGTTTGTCATTCATTGTCTACTCGTTGTGAATCAACAAAGGTTTTATGCATGATATGTCAGATTTACTTACCTAAGGCGATAACAAGGTTTCGTCACAGCTGGTGATGCATTATCGATGCTGGGAAAGTTTCTTTCTGCATTTCTTATCTTTGATCAAATTTACCAACTTGAGTGATCAAGACCAAATTTCTCCTTGCGATATCAATACAATATCAAGCAGACAAATGATGAGAATAAAGAAAAATATCAACAAGGGGAATATTAGTTGATTATTATTTGATCCAATACCAAATTCTCCCAGCTATCAACATAAAAATTGTATGGCAGACAGTAAGGAGAATTACTAACGAGATCTGGGTCTGAGAGGGTTAGTACACTCGAGCTCTTTGAATATTCTGCTTCTATGTTTTATAAACAATAGCTTCCATTTAGCGCGAAAATATACACGGATATTCCTGTCCGCGGAAATTATCTGTTCCGAGATGCAAACAGATTTCCGAGAGCGAAGCTTAAGGAAAATTGTGAGCTCCAAGGAAAAGAAAATGTCCATGGAAAAATATAAGAGCGTATTTTCGCGCCAAACGGAGGCTATTTTGTTTATCATTCTTCAAATACTTTTCAATGCGCAGGAAAAATGTTTAGATACAGGTTACCGTTACTGTGGGATCTTAATTTTTCAGCCGGTGTTCTTTGATAAGAAAAAAATATCATGTTCCTCCTTCTGTAACAACTACCCATCGTTTCTCCGTTGGAATTAAAATTTAACCGCAGACTTTTCCGTTCATCTTAAGTCTCAAATAATACTAATGACTCAAATGAAGCGCAGTCCTCTCTGGACAACACTTTAGAATCTTTGGGAAATGGACCCCTTTTATAGTGTACTTCAATGTGGTACTTCTCTGATAGATCATGTTTTTAGTTATAATTGTTTTTGCAATCAGGTGTATAGTATTACTTAAATGGATTTGGCTGAGTCTAATATTTAAAGCTTTCAAGAGAGGTGTGTTAAAGACGAATCCAATCTATCGGCCAATTGTTTTCTAATTCTTATTTCTGGGTTGGTTGTAATTATTTTAATCTATTTTGACTGTGCACCAAGATACAGCAACTCAATTTAAAACCAATTATGCGACTGCTGTCAATATACCCAAGTTTGGAATGTTTGCTTGTCTGGAGAAAGGTTTAACTTTATAATGAAATGTAATGATTTCGCTTGTTTGGTTGCTTTCTAACATGAAATTCATAGTTTAACTCTCATGAGTGATCAAGAGAGAATTTCTCATTACAGTATGAATGCAAAATCAAGCACAAAAGTAATAAGGGGGGTAAAAAATATCAATTCGGGGATTATTAGTTGATTTAATACCAAATTCTTCAATTCACATCGTAAGAATTGTATGGCAGACAATACAGAGAATTACTTATGAAATCTGGGAGTCGAGGGGTATGCCTCCCCAAGGGTGCTTGTGTTTGTAAACTTTGGTTATGTTGGTGAACATGTGGGTAAAGACCTCCTTCACAAGTGATGGCTCTAATCGCTATTATTTTATATACATGAAATTCAAATGTAAAATTAAATTACCTTTATAACTAATTCGCAAAAAAGAAGGCGTCTTCACTCAATGTGGAGGGCCAATAAGGCTTCTTTATATTCATGACATAGAAGGATGATAGTCGATGTCCATACCTCTCAGATGGAGGCGGCAGCATTGAACCTTTCCATGCACAATAATTCTTAACTCCAGGCGGTTACCGCTCCATTGCACTGTTATGCAGTCTAGAATATCATGGCAACTGACCAAAAAAGATTTAAGACTACTTTAACCCTTATCATGCTGAGTTCGAGTTCAGGTTACAATCCCCTAAACTGACTTTATTTTTACTAACACACTTATACACGACAGTTGATCCTTTCATCAGCAGTGCAAGCTTTACATTTCATCAAATCCCAACAACCTATATATCAAATTAAAGCTTAAGAAATTGTCTTTCTAATTATTCTATTACAATAAACTTTTAAGCTATTTTGCTTTTAGAATTTTAGCTATGAAATCATGCTTTTGGAAAAACTTGACAAAAATTATACATTAACAAAAAACAAATCATATGAATTTCTTCCAAAAATTATCTGTACAAGCCTAAAATGGCAATCAGAGTTAAGCCCTAGTCCACCAGCTTAATAAAACAATTCCTGTGTCTGTGACAACATTTGTTTTTCTAAATACAGTAGTAAGACTGCATACTTGTCAAGCAACCTTGCATTCCGTTCTTTACCGTGATACTCAAGCTCACTATTACACTAAATTTAGCTAAATCCAGTTAATTCTTTCCCATCTTTCAAACAGTTTTGGATAAGTCCATACAGAGTTGCGTTTCTGGCAGTGAACGCATTTCACATAGTCCCTCGTCTAGAGAATGCTTTTGATATTTGCTGGAAAGTCTACCGTTTCGGCCTAAGGCTGAAATATTCAACTGAAATGTAAATCATTAATCGCTATAGACACATAATCATATAGTTTAAATTCTTTCACTGTAAGCGATTAAATCACTCAATTGAAAAAAACCCTCTGTACTTTATACTTTATTTCCTAGTAAAATACTTTTTCACGTGTAATACAAATTCAGTGGATTCGAGGAGTTAATGTGTGATTAGAGCTCTGTCTAACTATTTGTCTCTTCGACAGACAGACAGCCTTGCATTTCGTTCATTATCGTAATAATTGTGCTAAATTCTAGACAAATCCAGATAATTCTTTCGCATCCTTCTACAATTTATGAATGAGTCTGTATAGGGTACGTTTCTGCAGCTGATAGGTTGTTAACGCATCTTACATAGTCCCTCGTCAAGAGTGGGGATACATTTGATATTTGCTGGAACAGCTACTATCATTATCGCCATAATCATACGTCCATAAACAACAAAGTCCTTTGCTGAACGAAGGAAGCTTCGTGATAAAAACTCATTCAAGTACTGGATAGTAGGTTGGCATGTTGCTTTTAAATGTTAAAAATTAGTTTTGAAACACATACAGTCCGTATCCACAGTCTGACAAAAACTGATCAGAGATCTAGCTGATCTGGCGGCTTTTTTGGTTTCTTCTCACATCCACGGCTGGTTTTAGCTTTTAACTGACGAAATCCATGCTTGGCTTACAACACGCGAAGACCTAGCTTAATAATATCTTACCGAATGATCGCTGAAAAACAAGATCGAGTGAAGACTCTTTCGAAACTTTCTCGCAAAGTCTTTTGAAAGCAAACACAACTAGTAAGACAAAGGTATTGCTTTGTACTCGAGATGGCCACTCGCGTGGCTTACTTTTGCCACAGAACCTTCGATCAAGTCGTAATCTCTTAAAATCTCTCGTTTCTTGGTCGACTGTTTTCCCGACCGAAATAAAGCTACGATCTCCTTCCATTTTTCGGGGTTTTCATTTGAAAGCAGAGTCAATCTCTGGATCTTTTCGTTATTCCAGAACTCATCATGTTTCGGTCGGAATACCAAAACGGCTGGCTTGACTGACTTTCTCTTAGCCCACTTGTAGGCATCCTCAACTTAACGGCCTGCTCTCAGTTGGCTTGTTAGCTCAATTGGTTAGAGCGCTGCACTAGTATCGCAGAGGTCAGTGGTTCGAGTCCCGTACAGGCCTGATTTTTTTCAGATCTGAATTTCGCTATTGCTTAAATAGCGCTATCTACTGCGAGGATCGTGCATCATACGTATCAAATACCGCAGTTCAATATATGATTTTCATATATTTATTCTATCTCATTTATCACTTTCACGGGTTCATTACGAATCAACTTAACGGCCTGCTCTCAGTTGGCTTGTTAGCTCAATTGGTTAGAGCGCTGCACTAGTATCGCAGAGGTCAGTGGTTCGAGTCCCGTACAGGCCTGATTTTTTTCAGGTCTGAATTTCGCTATTGCTTAAATAGCGCTATCTACTGCGAGGATCGTGCATCATACGTATCAAATACCGCAGTTCAACATATGATTTTCATATATTTATTCTATCTCAAATGATTTTGTTAGGTAGAACCCTTTTCCAGAGCTGAAATCTCGTTTCTGCCTTCCTGCCGGTAGATGTATGCCGCGACCATTCAAGATGTCCACTGCACTGTCATGATCTGTACCGTGATACAAGTCTTCAAACTGTTCCTCTATCGAGTGACAAGGAATCTCACTCGCAGAGATCCATCCTTGAACATTCACAATGTTGACGTAAGACTCAGGGTTGCCTTCAGTCACGTTCCTTTTGGAAAGTGAAACTTGAAACCATTCATGTATTTTAGTGCTCTGAAAAGGAAACTCGCTCCTGGCAAGCTGGTTGTCATCAGAATTTAAGAACGGGTTGCATCGAAACTCATCTTGAATAAAGATTTCAGCCCAATCGCACGGATCGATGTGTTTTGCCATACTACTCGCACGCTCCATAATTAAATCGGCAGTCAAACTCAAAGGATCGAATCCGATGTCATGAAGCAGTTCTTTGCTAAGAGAGTTCTTTCCCGACAGATCAGACAAGGCTGTGTAGTTGTTCTTTAAGAAAATAACTATCCACTCACACAGCGTCCTATGATGTCGAAGTTTTTCTGGCATATCTTGAAGACGGTCGAGAAAGTCAATCCGAAGACCGAGGCTAGAACAAACACGGATTGTTTCTTTTTCCAGACAGTCGCGTTCTTCCATACAAATTTCTTCCCTCATTTTTTCCAAAAAGTCGGCATTCAATGTGGTTTCAAATTTCTCGAGAGGCCATTGACGACGTAGGAAATGAATTCGGAAGTTTCTCTCATGATTATGTATCATGATGGTCATATGAAACGGGCATGTCAGGTGCCTCCGCGTTACTTTCAAAGCTTCTGTGGAATAAACTGCTTCCCTCACTAACTGTTCGTCGACCTGATTTTCTTGACTTCTTTTCTCCTTTTGAACACGCGTTCGTCGTAACCACAGCTTTAGGAACAAGGAAACTAGCTCAAGCTGCGGCGTTACCGAAGGAACACTCTTCACAACTCCCTTTCTATGAAGCTTCTCTCTTTTCTCTTTATCTGACGTCGATGATGTGGCCTCTTCATTTTGAACGGAATTGCCTGTGATCCGTTTTGAAATCTTGAGCTTAAATCCCACCGAGTCAAGGAAGGATTTCAAAATAGCTTCAAAGCGCAGTACTTCGTCGTCCATATCTTGCGCTTTGCTATCAATTCTTACTGATCACGTACGAGTCTTATTCCAGTTCGTGTGAAATGATCGGTTGGTTTTGTTGTGATGTTATTGGCTGTAAGACTCAAGTGACGTAAGTCGGTCGTGATTGGTCTGTTTCGATCTGTCGGTAAAGTTAGGTCGTTATTTTTCGGTCGTTTGTGCTGTTTATGTCGTGAATGAGTCGTTTGTATGGAGCGGGTAGTTGTTGACATCTGTTTAGGGGAGTCTGTTCTTAGTTAGTAAACCAGCTTTCCAGAGTCAGTCGTTGAAAATAGTCAGTGCTGTAGGTTAGGCATTGCGCAGAGTCCCAGTCAATGTTGTGGTTGGTAAGTCGATGGTGTTCAGCAATGTGATTGCTGACATCACCTTTCCTCGTCGCCCGTCTGTGTTCAGTCAGTCTTGTTGTGAGGTTTCTGCCAGTCTCACCGATGTAGGAGGCTTGGCAGTCGGAACAATTGATCTTATAAATCGTTCCCTGTCTGTTCCTCGGTTCGTCTTTGTCTTTAACGTTGGTTAGTAACTGACGTAGTGTGGTGATAGGTTTGTGGGCGACGCGGATATTGAAGGGTAGTAAGATGCGCGAGATGTTTTCAGACATGCCTTTTATGTACGGTATGGTTGCCGTAGTCGTAGGGGTTGCGGTGTCGTTTGTGTCGGTAGTGGTAGTGGGTCGGTGAGTGTTTCGTCGGATGAAGTCGTTGTTGTAGTTGTTCTTCGAAAAAACACGGTGAAGGTATTTGTTCTCGTCGGATAAGCTGTCTATCGAGTGGCATACTAGTTGTGCGCGTCATGTTAGAGTTCTGATAGTTGTGGCTTTTTGTAATGTAGGGTTGTAGGATGACTCGTCTAGTAATCTGTCGGTGTGTGTCGGTTTCCTGTAAACTGTCGTCCGTAATGAGTTGTCGTTGTGGCTTACCAGGCAGTCTAGAAAAGGAAGTTTGCCATTTTCTTCGACTTCTCTTGTAAACTGTATGTCAGTCTTTTGTTCGTTAAGGTGGTGGTGAAATGGGTCGATTTCGTCGTGTCGAACGGCGGTGAATGTGTCGTCAAAATAACGTAACGAAAGCGGTATCGTTTGTCGGCAAGTCGAAAGGGCGCGTTCCTCGATGTTCTGCATCACAATTTCTGCTATAACAACAGAAACTGGAGACCCCATGGCAGTACCGTGTAACTGTTTGTAGTGTTTACCGTTGTACTGAAAGTAAGTAGACGTTAGGCAGATGTTTAGCAAGTCCATGATGTCGTCTGTCGGCAGCAGTGATAATAATAATAATAATAGTACAGTATTTATATAGCGCTATTTCTATCACTATCCAATAGCGCTGTACAATAATTTTTATAAATCGGACCGATAAGATTAAAAAACCATAAAAATCTCTAAAACATGAGTAAAAGAAACTAGCTAATAAGGTAGTCTGTAATAATGAGAGTAAAAACTTGAAACTTATATTGAAATTAACTAATTTCCTAGCCAATTAACTAGCTCACCAACTAATCAACTAATTTACTAGCTAACTATCTAGCGGCCTAACTTACTACTTATATAATTAAATAGCTCAGTAAGGAGTAGTCTAATTATAAAATTTGTTAAAAAGGTATGTCTTTATACAGGTCTTAAAATGTGATAGCGAGCCGCTCACTCTTATGTTGTTTGGAAGAGAGTTCCATAGAGTCGGTGCTACAAAAGAGAAACACCTATGACCATAACTTGCTAGCTTAACAGATGGTACTTTAAGTAAATTTTTAGAGGAGGACCTCAGATTTCTGGTCGTTACATAAGGCTTCAACAGTTCAGTGATGTAACTAGGGGCCTGGCCGTTGAGCGCTTTGTAGGTCAGAAGTAGTATCTTGTAATCTATGCGCTGGCTAACTGGGAGCCAGTGCAGCTGCTTTAAGATAGGTTTGATATGGTCGTACTTTCTTGTATGAGTGACGACACGAGCTGCGGCATTCTGGACATTTTGTAAGCGATCTATCAGGAATTTGGGCAGTCCGTATAGTAGCGAGTTGGTGTTATCTAGCTTAGGTGTAATGAATGCATGAACTAGCTTTTCAGTATCTGCTAGAGATAGGCAGTCCCTTATCTTGCTAATGTTTCCTAGGTGGAAGAAGCAGGCTTTGCAGGTACTGGTGACATGCTTATCTAATGACATGTGCTCATCGAAGGTAACTCCAATGTTTCTTGCAGAGGGAGATGGCTCGATCCGCTCACCAGACACCTCAACATACTCTACTAATGGGGGTGGACGGTGTCGTGCCCTCAAGATCAATAGCTCCGTCTTTTCTCTGTTTAGTTTCAGTTTGTTGCACACCATCCATGAGTCTATCTCAGAAACACATGCCTCTATTTTTGCTATAGAACTGGGTTGTTCGGCTGGGTTGGGCTTGAAAGGGAGATAGAGCTGGGTGTCGTCGGCGTAGAGATGGTAGTTTAGTCCGTGCCGTCTGATGATGTCCCCAATGGGTGAAGTGTATAATAAGTATAAAATCGGACCCAGTACTGATCCCTGGGGAACACCGTACCGAAGTTCTTTCGTCTTTGACTTGTTTCCATCAATTATTACAAACTGTTTTCGGTCTTGGAGATAGGATCGAAACCATTTTAGCACATTTCCTTTTACTCCATAGCGTTTTTCCATTCGTTCTAGTAGTAGATCGTGGTCGACTGTATCAAACGCCGCAGACATGTCCAACAATAGCATGGCAACACATTTTTGATTGTCTATTTCTAAGAGAACGTCATTTTGCACCCTCAAGAGGGCAGTCTCCGTGCTGTGAAAACGCTTATACGCAGACTGAAAAGATTCCTCTAGATCATTATCACGTAGGTGATCGCTCAATTGACAAAAAACTGCCTTTTCAATTATCTTTGTTGTGACCTTCAGATTTGAGATAGGTCTAAAATTTGAATAATCCTCAGAGTCCTGGTTGTCCTTCTTCAACTTCGGTTTGATCGCTGCTTCTTTTAGTGCAGTAGGCATTGATGCTGATTGGAGCGACATGTTAACGATGTTAGTTAAGACAGGTAGAAGGGCTGATTTACATTCCTTTAGAATAGATGCTGGTATAGGATCAAGATCGCAGGATTTTTTACCGATATTGTCTACAAAACGCTCAATCTCTCTCTCCGACATCACTCTGAACTCTTTGAATTCGGCATGACAAGGCTTCTTGTTTGCTTCCCAGGACTGGGTACTGGTATTTACTTCATTGGATAGCTTTGTTCTTATTGTTGCTATCTTCTTGCCAAAAAAGTCGGAAAATTTGTTCGTAAGCTCAATAGTTGAGGATGCGGTCGGATAGCGTCTCTCTACTTTGCGGTTTAATAGCTTGTCAACTGCGTCGAAAAGCACTTTTGGATCTGATGCATTCTCTGAGATAATAGATGAGTAGTATGAAGCCTTTACGTCTTTAAGCATTTTATTCACAGCCCGACACTGGTCGACATATATCTGTCTGTCAATGCACAGTCTTGATGATCGCCAGCGGCGCTCCATCTTCCGGCGTTTTCTCTTAGCATTACTAATACCCTCGTGGTACCATGGTGCTGATGGGCGGAGGGTTATCAGGCGTCGTTTTAAAGGGGCATGCATTTCAAGTATTTCCGTCAGTGTGTTTTCGTATTTTTCAATGAGACCTGTAAGATCAGGGGTGCTAGTTGATAGAAGGTCGGACTGCTTTAGGTCATCATTAAAACTGCCCATATTTACCGAGCGCAGTTTTCGATAACTAATTTCCTTTTGTTCTAGAGGTGGTTTCTTTAGACGAAGTTTGCAGTGTACAGCATAGTGATCGGACAGCATGGGATCCCGTATTTCAGTGCTATTAACTAGTTCGTCCTCGGCTCTAGTTATGATCAGGTCTAAGGTGTGGCCCTTTTTATGGGTGGGTCCATTTACATGCTGGACTAGGCCGAACGATTCTAAGATGTTGTTAAATTTGACAGTATCCAAATTGCTGATATTATCCACGTGGTAGTTGAAGTCACCCACTATAAGTAGGTTACCAGGGAACACAACTAACTGTTCTGTGAGAATGCAGAATTCTTCGAAGAAGAGAGCACTATTTAGTTGATTTGCCTTAGATGGAGGTGGTCTATAGATGGTAACAATTCTTGTAGACCCAGTGAAGCATATCGTTACGATGTCCAGGTATTCGAAAGACTTGAAATTTCTTTGGGTTTGTTTCGTAACCTTCACGCGTTTCTTTATTAGGAGACCAACTCCTCCCCCTCGTGAGTTTTTCCGAGGAACGTGATAAAACTGGTATCCAGTGGGGCAGACTTCGGTGATGGAAAAATTACAGTTTTCATTATTACTCAGCCATGTCTCAGTCATTGCGAAAATGTCCACGTTATTGTCAACTGCGTAATCTTTGATCGCAAGTTCCTTCTTATTGATCGATCTGGTATTCAACAAACAGAAGTCGATGGGTACGAATCTATTCTGCAGTTTTTGCTTTGAGCATCTTATGCTGATAAGATTGTGCCAATTCACTCCTCTGGGACAGCAATTTTTGGAGCCGAGGGCGACGTTGTGTAACACAGTGGTTGGCCGTAATGCATGGCTGCGCTTGGCTTGCGATGAAACAATGACCGGTAGTGGGTAGTATGAAACAATGACCGGTAGCAGTAGTGGGTCGGTAGATTGTCGGATTGCAGTCTCAGTACATTATAAATCCAATTGAAGTGGAATACTTGAGAACAGTGATTTCACATCAAATGACACTAGTTTGAAGTCGTCAGGTACCTGAACTTCCTTTTCTAGACTGCCTGGTAAGCCACAACGACAACTCATTACGGACGACAGTTTACAGGAAACCGACACACACCGACAGATTGTTTGAGGGGATTGGGCTATTTTGTTAAGGACACAAAAACTTTAAGTATCGATTCTAAGCCTAGTATCTCAGCGAAATTTGAAATAATTGGTAGTGACTTAATACGTAGAAGAAGTGACTTGGAATAACATTTGACGATATAAACCTGCGACAAAACGTTGCTTGATAACACTGTAAAATTTAAAAGCGATAAAAAGCTATAGAAATGAATGAATGAATGAATGAATGAATACCTTTATTTAAGTGTCAGACTAAAATAGCAGTACATAACCACTAAATGGGGACACTACAAAATAAATTAAAAATGACTAAATTCATATATTAATTAAAGTTAAAATGCTAATTGAGCTAAAAATACTAAGATTGGTTAACATGCTAAAATATTTACAATATGTACAAGATAAAATGTACATTAAAAAACTTTTTTACATTAAGTACTGCATAAAATACAGTTGGTACAGTAATTATCGGTCAGTAAAGTATTTAGATCAATCTTACGGATATTTATCTTGAAAGATGATAATGTTGGCAGATCTCTAATGTTCTTGGGTACAATATTCCATAACTTAGGTCCAGTATATCTGATAGAGTGCTTACCATATGTTGCTGTATTAAATCTAGGAATAACAAATTCTTTGCTACGTAGGGCATATTTCGTATCAGACCTCCGAAATAGGTCAGCAATATACTTAGGACATATATTATTCTTGACCTTGTACATGAGAGTAGCCATGTCCTGTAACCTTCTGTTATGTAAAGTACATAGATTAGCCATACCTAATAGTGTGTTATAACTTGACGTTTTGTCGCAGTAGATGGCTCTAAGTGCCCTTTCCTGTATGCGTTCGAGTTTTCTGCTGTCACTAGCACGACAGAAGTGCCAAACAAGATGAGAGTAAGTTAAATAAGGAAGAATGGCAGCTTTAAACAATTGCAACTTGGTGTTAGTAGGTATTAAGTTTCTGAGTCGCATTAAGACTCCTACACGTTGGCTGCTTTTCTTACAGATTGTAGTAATATGTTCAGCAAATCGGAGATCATTGTCTATTGATACTCCAAGCAATTTCAGGCAGGCAGTTGATTTAACTTCTACGTCTCCAATAACAATTCTCATACTATGATCACATTTATTACCAAGTGTTAAGGTTCGATACTTGTCGAAGTTTCCTTTAAGGAAGTTGGAACTGTACCAGTTGGAAGCTACTTCAGCACTTACTGTCAGATTAGCATGAACATCAGCTAGATTACTGCTCATATCATAAAACTGGTGGTCATCTGCATACATATTAAGGTTTGTATTAATGTCATAGGTTAGATCATTCTGAAAAATGTTCCATAATAACGGCCCAAATGCAGATCCCTGTGGGCATCCCCTTGACACCCTCTCCCAGGAGCTCACTACTGGTCCCAGTTTAACTCTGTTGAAGCGATCAGTAAAATATGAGTTCAGCAGTCTGATACTGTTGTCGTTAACACCATAAGCCTTTAGTTTAGCCAACATGAGAGGATGATATAGAGAATCAAATGCTTTACTCATGTCTGTGGAGAGAACTCCGACAATTTTGCGTTCATCCAAAGGCATTTTCCAGTTCTCGGTTAATGACAATAAAGCAGTTTCACAGCTGTTCCTCTTCCTATATGCTGTTATTTTATCACATAGTTTATTATTAAACCCATGACTTAGTTGCTTGCTGAGTAGCTGCTAAAATCGACGACGTTTCTACGTTAATATAAGGTTATTATCAAGTTAAGAATGTATAAAAATAAGTTCTATAAATACTAAAAACGAACAATAAGAGAAAATAATTTGCGGGTTAAACAAAAAGTTTAGCACGTATGGAGTCCGTTTGCACGTTCAGATTAGGCTTGAATTTCTTAATATAAAGCATTTCAAACACTAAACAATCAAATTTGCTTTGACACTTTCTCAGAATCTTAAAATGACTATCATTCAAACGATCCCTCCTACCATGCGCTTCATGAAAATGCTTGGCAATTGCCGAATTTTTGTGTTCAGCGACACGTTGAAAAAGGTGTGGGGCCGTATAGCCGACATAATCGACATAATGACTTAATAACAGGTAAAATCTCCTTCGGGGGAGGGGTAAGGAAGTTTTTGTTAACAAAATATAAGTACACGTCTTTACAGAAAAAGCTAGTATTTCGTGCTTTGGACGCTCAATCCAAAATAATACTATTACTGCGACTTAATTAATATTCAAAATTAAAAAACTCTCGTCATACGAGCAAATAAATTTTTTGGACCTTTTTGAAAATCACGCACTTTGATAAGAATCAAGGATGACTTGTATATTTTGAGAGCTGAGAATGATTTCCAACTGTGTTAGCAACACAATAAACCCAAGAAAGTAATTAATTATTTTCTTTGTTTTGACCGTCTTCTGCCGCTGTTTGCGACTTCGTTGCCGACGTTGTCTAAAAGTTGCGAACTTTGTAAGTCCGCTCCACGCGATCTTTTTCTTGCGCGGACCAAAGCTGGCAATCCCGTGTTGAAAGCTGATCAGAACACAAGATTCACTTCATCTTGCCTGCGGGCGTTGCCAGCTATATGATAAACTCTCTTAGTGACTTCATTAACATTCAAAATTCACAAACTTCCGTGCAACTGTCTTTTGAGCGGAGAAGTTTGTTCGACCCATTTCGTGTCCCTTTGAAAAATACACGCTCTATTGCACTATTGTTGCGCGAGTCAAACAAAAAATTATCTATGTGCCTTCATCAACATTTACATTTTTAAAATGTTTTGCTATAATTGTCTCGCCAACCAATCATACATGACACTCCCTCTGCGACTTCATCAAGCCCACAAATGTTGGCCCCTATTGCATATTTTAAAAAACTTACGCTCTTTCGAGCTAGTGTCGTCCAAGCCGCAAGAGGAAATCCCTTTACAAATTACTGAATATTCTAAATCATAAATTTTCTTCATCGAGCCCAAAAGTTTTCCGACCTTTTCCTTGTCGTTTTGAAAATCACGCTTTTTTACCATTGTCGTTCAAGCTTATCGAGTAACCCTTCTCTCGACATCCAAAATCACAAACTTTCGCTCCCTTGTCGATCGAAGCCCACTTTTTTCTTGAACTATCCAACTTTTTCCAAATTTATTGTTTTGAAATTCGCGCTCTTCTAAAGTCATCGTTCTCTTGTTCAACAGTGAAAGGTCTACATCGCAATTAAAATCTTAATGTAACCCATAGGCTATGGGACACGTGTCGCAAGAAAAAAAATTTACTTTGGTTTAGCCTTACTGACATCTAGTAACTAGTCACCTGTTAAAGAATTCCACGGGAGCTCCAACCTACTTTTCGAGCGCCTCACTCATAGAACTCCCGAAGCGCATCAGCGTCACTCTAAGTTTTACCCGCGGCGCGCTAACGTCTATTTCTTTTCCACTGATTTCTTTTTACTCGTCGCATCTGCGTCGCATCTGATATGGACATGTAATATCGTGTTACGAAGTATTTTTCCATTACACAATCCCTGAATAGAAGACCACTTTCCTAATACAGGAGGCGCTTTAATCATTTTTCGCTTCACCACGTACAATCTTTGCCCCTGGAAAACCACCAATTTTTCCCATGAATAAGCTGCATACCTGAATCTTCCCGTGTTTATTTTCATCCCCATAACTTACGTCAAAAGCTTCAAAAAGAACCGCTGACATACATGTTCTGAGCCGCCGTACCGCGGAAATTTTTTCCATCATACATAAAGGTTTGATCTGCGACGAAAACAATTCCATGGATTTGGACTTCAGTTCTCCTTTAATGACCTGTAGTGTTCGTTTTGATTTGTCTCTTCTTAAAGATTTTTGTCTTAACACAGGCGGCCCAAGCGTACTGTGTATGATTTTGGTGTCTAAAGGTCATTTTTTCTGGAAATACCTAACATATTCAGATTGAATTTTAAGCGTGTGCGAAATAAATTCCAAGCTGCCTAAAGGTAAGGAAAGGCCACAGATTGCCAAATGCTGCTTTGAATGATTAGGCAGATTAAAGTGCTTAACGACTGGTTTGATGCGTCCTTGTCGTTCTCTTTTACGCCGCGAAGGTGTTCTCAGAATCGGTCACCTGGTCGTCTTCCTGTTTCGCCGAGTTATATCTTTTTGCAATAAGTGCAAGTTATGCAATAGATAGTGTTGGCGGAGGTGCACGTGAAGTGATCAGGGATCTTAATGGATCGTTTGGGTCCCGATATTTTCTCAGCGTTGTGAATGAAAGGACAAGTTTTGCATCCCGTGCGAGCACATTTAAAGCAGCATATGGCAATCTGCGGCCTTTTCTTATATTTAGGCTGCTTGGAAAGCCGCAAAACTCTTGAATAAAAGTTTATCTATCAAATCGGCATTCTTAACCCCATAGATATCAACGAACGCTTTTCATTCTACTAATTTATTTGCGTTCTTCCAGTCACTATGTTTCTTCCAATAGCGTAGCTCCACTTTCTGCATATACACACACAACCCACAATATCTCCATTCGCTCTGACCAAGGGCTAACGCTCAAAACGTCAGCTTTTCAACTCTTTACGGTGGCCAATTTACAATTTCAACTTAGTTGATATAACCAAATTACCCCCACCGACGCAGCACCACACTTTCTTTAGAAACCTACCCCTTTAATTATTCAGGCCTGGAATAGTTCACTCGTTCCCAGTCGTCTCACCGGGCACGCCGTCCTTCAATCTGATAAGAGACGAATCAGAACCTTTCAAATGTTTTTCAGGTCCATTAGTAAATTATCTATTATAACAAGGACCAGAAGAACATCAGGTTCTTTTCTTATTGTGTTACGACTGTTTTCCTCTAAATTCAGTTAACTTTTTCCTGTTCATTCATCTGTCGACTAGAGCTTTATTTGTTCAAACGTGACAAATCTGCCTCTATGGTGAGCCACTTATCCGCCATTCTCAAACCCTTAGGCGACCAATCATTTGCGCCGGTCGGGCTACGCGTCATTTCTCTTGAATAGAGTTGAAATCTCAAGGGTATAATACTTTCTAATTCAACACGCCACGCAAATTCTTCCCAATATCTACCCGTCAGCGACAAAGCTCGCTCAATATTTTTCCGTAGTCTGTATGGTGTGTCACTTTCAGTGAAGATATTCACGCCGTTTTTCAGTTGAGGTTGTCTCATTGTAATAATCCAGCAGAGAGGTGATTTCAAAATAAGAGGACCTCAAAATGATGTCCGAAGTTACCGATGAAGACCTCTACGGCAGTTCCGCTTCTGATACAGACGAGGATGAATTTCACAAATGGCCTCGAGTTGAAAGAACATCAAGGTTTTCGCTAGTTTTCTTCATTCTTGGAGTTTCTCTGATAGCGCCCTTCACCACATTCGTTTGTGCGGCTGAAGATGTATTAGCTGGAACAAATAAACCCACAGGATTGGTGATTATATCGTTAACAGCTCCTTCGTGCATCCTCAAGCTAGTGTCGTTGTGTTTTCATCAAGTGTCGTACGTCGCTCGCGTGTTCCTCGCAGCTTCTTTCGTCCTAACGGGACAGTTGTGCACCGTGTTCATTTCCCACCTTGGAGGTCGCCTGGCTGGAGTTTGTTTAGTAGCTGTTGGAACTGGAGTTGGAGAAGTTTGCCTTCTTATGCAAGCTGCGAAAATGCTGGAAGAAGCTGCTCTATGTTCGTTTGTAATAGGATCTGGAGTTGGTGGAGTTCTAGGTGCTGCCTCTTACGTGGGTAAGTTACAAAAAGGTTATCTTCGAGAACTGCAGATATTTCAAATGTTTCGCTTACGTACGTGTTCTAACTTATTATTAACTGCGGGTTTATAATATCAAGTGAACCCAAGTGCTGTCAATACGTTATCTTGTCATTTAGTAAAAAATTTCTCATCATCTCAAAAATACTATAACTTGTTTTCATTTTTTGAAATTGATTGTGCCTCGATAGTTATGCTAGATTTTTTAAAACAATGTTATTTACAATGCTGCTTCATTGCTGCGTTTTAAAATATTGGCATTGTTACCAATGCGTCGGAGACTCTAACTTTTTCCTGTTTGTAAATATACTAGAAAAAGGCTTCGAGGCATTTATCAGAAAAAAAAAAACAAAAAACAATCAAAACACATTGTAAAAAAAATTTAAAAGCGTGTGGTAAAAAATCTAGATCTTTGCATAAATAATGTTATGAAGTGTCATACGGGAAACGTAGATTTCGACCGAATGACCGCTCTCGCAAATGGTCTTTTGGATGATGACAGTAGACTCTTACAATTGATGACGTTTGTGATTACTAAGAGAGGTGTGGGTGGTATCTTGTACCCCATTCACACCAAAGCCTAAACATGCTTTAAAGCTGTTTTGTTAAACATGGTTTAACACAACAGCTCCATAGAAGCTGCTCAAATCAATATTTGGTTGACTTCAAATGTGGCACATTGAAAATACAATTTAGCAATTGCTTGAATCTTGTGGAAAATTTAGTTTTTCAGTTCTCTGCTTCTGATTTTTATTCATTTAAACCTGGTTTAACTAAACAAGTTTTCTGGTGTGAATGGGGTATTGGTCGCGGGCTAAACGCATACAATAGAAAACTGAGTGTTAAGTAAATTCTGTGCAGCGAGAATCATAAAATGATTCAAGTTATAAATTTTGATCACTCATTTAACATGTAAAAATGAAGTCTCTATACCAAATTTGAAATTTCTTGAGAAGTGCGTAGCATGTGAATTTGTAAAGTACAACCGCTATAATTGTTACCGAAAAATTCCTTCTTTTCTTTTTCGCGGAATATTTTTCTGTGAACCACAGGTTAATTTCAATTCCTTTAGTCAAAGTCAGGAGAGGGCCCCCTAAAGACTTCCTGTCACGAAAGAAAAGTTACCCTTGATCGAATTCAGAGATATTCATCGAGATTGGTTTACTTTCTGCCCAAACTAAACTGCACTTTTCTCAAATACAATCAAGATAAGGCTAAAATACTTAGTGATTAATGGAATATACGATTTATAACTCCTCCCCCCTCAAAAGAAAAAGAATTGTCTTAAGTCAATATTACATCGAAGCTTCATTTCATTGCTTCACAAAAACACTGATTTTAACTTCCCTAAGAAAATATATGGAGCAACGATACGGTTTCAAACAATTTTTCGCTAAAAGAATAAGAAAAAGAAACTCCTAATTGATTTGTCCCTCGGATAATCGTGCACAAAAACATTCAGTTTATTTGTTCGAAGCTAAGACAATACCTTTTGGCCTTCAAGTGGAGTAAACATAATGAAAATTTACATCTCCCCCTACGAAATTCCTGAACATTGCCCAAAAACGAATTGTTGTTATTCTTGCTTCACCACTGAGATCAAAGTGTTCACTTTGTTTTCTACAACGCTGGTAATTTTTATTTCTTCCTTTTTTTTAAATATTCTAGAGTACAGTTTCACTTTGTTTCATCTGTGCTAGAAATTTTCGCTTTTTCCTGTTTTGTCAATATTCCAGAACCCATTCATACAACAAGGTAAATATCTGGCCTAATTCAATCGCATTAGAAAACGCAGGAGACTAGACTTTACCTAAAGCCCAGCTCGCAAAATGGTGTTATTTGCATGATGTACAAAATATTTGAAAATTGATTATTGCTCTCTGGGAATCCGAATACTACACTGAATGGACAACAGGGAATCCATGGATCGACTAATTGGCAAAGTACATATGGTGAACGATCCTCGCAGTAGATAGCGCTATTTAAGCAATAGCGAAAATCAGACCTGAAAAAAAATCAGGCCTGTACGGGATTCGAACCACTAACCTCTGCGATACTAGTGCAGCGCTCTACCAATGGAGCTCACAAGCCAACTGGGAGCAGGCCGTTAAGTTGATTCGTAATAAACCCGTGAAAGTGATAAATCAGATACAAGTAAATATATGAAGCTCATATACTTTGAACTGCGGTATTAGATACATATGGTGAACGATCCTCGCAGTAGATAGCGCTATTTAAGCAATAGCGAAAATCAGACCTGAAAAAAATCAGGCCAGTACGGGATTCGAACCACTGACCTCTGCGATACTAGTGCAGCGCTCTACCAATTGAGCTAACAAGCCAACTGGGAGCTGGCCGTTAAGTTGATTCGTAATAAACCCGTGAATTTGTACCTGATTTATCACTTTCACGGGTTTATTACGAATCAACTTAACGGCCTGCTCCCAGTTGGCTTGTTAGCTCAATTGGCAGAGCGCTGCACTAGTATCGCAGAGGTCAGTGGTTCGAATCCCGTACTGGCCTGATATTTTTCAGGTCTGATTTTCGCTATTGCTTAAATAGCGCTATCTACTGCGAGGATCGTTCACCATATGTATCTAATACCGCAGTTCAAAATATATGAGCTTCATATATATTTACTTGTATCTGAATTGGCAAAGTGTTGGTGTGTCTGCGTCACATACCACAACGCGTTAAATAGATCTGTCGCGATAAATCTTATGTCTTTCTGAAAAATGACGATATTCCATTGGTTTTGTTTTAATTCGTTCTGTACTGGGTCCAGAAAACCCGCGCCACCCTCTCAACCTATCAGATACCAAATTTAGAACCATTCGCAATCGAAAGCTCTGTTTTACCGCACTTCGTTCACTTCGCTCATTTTCCTACTGAGTTATCATTGGCTTCTTATGAAATTCACCTTTGTTCTGATCTTTGTTTTGTTGTTGTTTTTTTTTTTTCACAGGCTTGACAGTCTGGGCCACAGTAGACCCAAGAACAGCGATATTAGCGTCGGCAATATGGCCGCCGTTGTTTCTACTTTTGTTCGCAGTTTCAAGGGGAAATCTTCATCTCGTCTGTAATTCTCAAACTTCTGGGTTAATATCACGGTTTGAACAGCACAAATTTGAAGTAGACTGTCGTTTGACTTCACGTTGGAGAGAAAGATCTTTGTCGGTGTGGAAATCGAGCCATCACTTGCTGATTTTGTTCCTGGTGTATTTTGGAGAATACGTGGTTCTTTCGGCAATTCTGACGACACTAGTATTTAAGGGCACAGGCGTGGGTCCAGAATTCGTTCCACGGGGACATTTTGAGCACTATGTTCTGAGCACCATGGTTGGAGAGTTCCTTGGTCGAACTTTTATTTCCATGCTCCGCACGGTTTCGCCAGGATTTTTCTGCACCTCGGCCCCAGTGCTCGCGATTTTTCCTCTAGTCGAGACCTTTTTTCTTTTACTAGCGACCTGGTACCGACTTGTTCCAGAGGTGTGGATCATTTGGCTGCTGTGCTTCATCCAGGGTACAATTTGTGGGATGATTTTCTCGAACTCATACCACATAATCGCAAAAAGGTTCCTCTCGCAGCACGTCACATTCACTATCACGCTTGCGTCTATACTAGAGACCACTGGTATTCTGACTGCGGGCCTGGTTGGCTTGCACATCGAACCCCTGCTCCTGGGACACTGTACTCAACATTTTGGAGATAGATCGGATTGTTTAACACGAAGTACGGACCCAAGCTTTTGGGAATACGGAAATCAGTTCAACTATGATAGCAGAACTGCATTATCGCTATAGAGAGATTAAGCACCACGTTTACGTGAAACGCGAACGGGAAGAATGACTACGTGACCTTGTTTTTCCCGCCATTTTTTTACGTTTGCCGGTTGCGCTTTGCCGTTTCTATGTGGAAGTAACCTGTTTCTATAACGACTACAATATTTTAGGGCGTTAATCCCGCGCGCGTTGCTCGGATGTAAATAGCAAAGGACTCTTGGAGTTTGAGTAGTCAATCAGAGCGCGTCTTCATTGCTATCCACTGTTTTAGTAAATACTATCTTCGCTGTAATCCAATGGTAAATATATAATATGGTATAAATTAATAATCATCGCTATTTTCGCTGTAATCCAGTGGTATGTTCAGTACAACAATAGCATTTCTAGGTACTTCGGAAATAAACTAAGTACCGAACACTTAAAAAAAAACATTACAATCAATTTTTTTTACCTTGTACTGAGAGAGTGATCGATCGACAGTTTTCGTGCATTTCTGGTATACTTGAAATATCACAATTCTGCATTTTATTCATTAAGCGTTTATCGAAGGAAGTCAACCATGATCAAAGCAGTAATTTTTCAGATTTCTTCCTCAAATTCCCACCTTTTTTCATTCAGGGTCAAAGAGGAGTGCTTTTAAGATTCACTCGGCCAATAACTGTTCAGTGACTCTAGCCCTCATTCGTGAAACAGAGTATCAGTGACATACTCCCGCATTTTAAATATCATATTTAATATTTATAGAACGACATTAATTGATAAAGCTAGACAAAGTTATTTAACATTAACTATTGCTTTTATAAACCAATAAAGAGGTGATAACCAATTTCTTGAGTTCTGGTAAATTTGAACTTTTTGAAGGGGGTTCTCCTAGTTTTCTGTTTAAAGATTAATTATTTACCGACCTAGCGTAGCCTTCTTAGCCTTCAGTCAGGCAAATTTTTTTAAATACGACAGGGTCCCGAAAGCTTGTAAAACTCTATTAGCTGCCACTCTGAAGTTTTAATCCTATCTTGAATCGTTGGTGATAGCGCGAATCAGAAAAATCATTCCTGATTTGAGCCCATGAAGACAAAATTTACCAACGTCCCCAATCAGAACACTTTTTAACATATAAAGACTGCAACGAAAAACATTGAGTGCTGCCTTTCAACAACAATGGTAACTGTCTAATTTGTGAAACTATCAAGCGAAAAAGGAGGATTTGACGACGATTTTTCTGACCCCGCCCTTCTAATCGCCCTTTACTTTTTTCGCTCGTTTCCTCTGAGCGAAAGCCTGACACAAGCTAATGGCTCCGCTGCAACACTTTTTCGTGGAAATTCCGGCAGGTCTTTGATGTAAACCTCACGTATATTCGAAGACATTTACAACATTAGTGTGGCTGAGCAGAAAGGGCACCAGTCTTAATGGTGGTCTTGAATTTAAGCCCTTCACCCTACTGCTCACTGAATTACTACTCGTTTGCCAAAAATCCAACTCCTTGGCCGCTTTTTATAAAGCCAACTGGTCTGCCCTCTACCAGATTTTTAAACACATTTTGCATTCATTTTTTCATTCTTTTGTATTGGCACTGAAAAGCCCCGTTGAGGGAGTGGTTCATTAAGAATTCGCCATTTTCTAAACGAGCGGCGGTCTGGGTACGATTTGCCACCACAAAGGCTCTTGGGATCGTTTGGAGGGACAGCAAAAACATGGCGGACAAGAGTAATCCACCCGTGCAAGACGCTCTCAAGGTTATTCATACACACTTCCATAGATGCACAACATCAATTTCAAAAAACTTTATTTGACAATGAACAGCTATGGTAACGTTTAGATGTTTAAAAACTTACAAAGGACAGATTGTGCAAAATATATATTCCTCACCTGCAATAGCAGGTCTTTGATGCATTTTATCACAAAAACTCTTTTAAGAAGTTTGTTCAAAGTCCACTGCTGATTACGTTACTTTGTATCATGCCAAGTTTCAAACTTGAGTCAAACAATGAAAACATAACTCCTAAATACATTAAGAGCCAAATTATCCAAAAATATTTACCCAACTTTATCGACAATGGATCAGACAAAGCCACTGAAAATACTTGGCTCAATAAATTATTTTAGACCATTACATTTTCCTACAAAAATCCCTTGATACAAATGCTACAAAATAATTTTTCTTGTCAATGAAATTCAACATCAAAACTGCCATTCATGGGTGACCACAACACCAGCCTATGCAGTTGGCAGTTGGTTGGCATGCAATACGCATACCCCTTTGCTTCTCACAAAACATTTTTCCTTCACTGCACACCAATGGCACCACCATTAATACTGGCCATCAAAGTAGTCACACACATAAATGCCTGTTTGATATTAGTGCTCCTGGTGCAATTGCTTCTGTCAATGGGTTACATTACAATTGATAATATAACATTTAATTCTAATATTTGCCAGCATATTGTAGATTATATTCCTAGAGAGGTGAATCCTTCAATGAATTTGTCCTGAACTTGTGCTTGCTATCTTTCTGGCCTATAAATCAAGAATAAGTGTATGGTGGAAGCCAGAGGAAGATCAAATGTAGTCTAAACTACTAAATATGATGTCCATACAATTACAGCTAAAATTATTAATAACTAAAGCAAGTTTACATCAGTGTACATTTGATGAAGCAGTTAACTATTTCCCAGTCTAGGCCAATGCAGATGGGAAAAAATTATAGTACCCTTGGTCTTGAATACAGCCCTCAGCCAATACCCAAGACCACAGGCACAGCTTGTTCCCATACAGACTTACCTCCTGGTAAATAACATATCTTAATCAACAATAGATAATCTAGACTTGAGAAAATGAAATTCTGGTATCAGTACACATCCCGCATTGGACAAAGAAAATTTCTTAAGTAATGAGAAGACCAGTTTGCTTTAAATATTATAAAGAGGTATGGACCTGATTTAGGCAAGAAATAGAGGTCCACATAACTAAAGTGTGCGTAAAAAGTAAGTAAACAGACTCAACTTGAAATTTGATCCTCCATCATTGAAATTGTTGAGAATTGCAGATTGAGAATTGAGGTTTAAGGATTGAGTTTCAAGGGATTAATTGTCAACACTTTACGGCACTACACATGTGGTTGCCTATACCTCTACCTAATTATGAACAGGTATGGAAATGATTTAAGCAAAAAAAGGTACAGATTCAGACAACAACAGTACTGTTCAAAAGTAAGAGGACATTCCCTCGAAACTCAATTCTTGACTCTCCATTCTCCATCCACAATCTTAAATTGTTTCAAGAATGGAGGATCTTGTTGTGAGTAAATAGTCTCTGAGCTTACTCTAGAGTGCTACTGCAAGTTTGTTATCAATTATGAAAAAGAAACAAGGGTTTGGGATGAAACAGAAAAAGACGATATAATTGAGAGTAATCCCTAACCAGCTCATTCTCGACACTTTTACAGACCCTTCTTCTCCCCTGTTTCCCACCCCATACTTTTGATGTTATCAAACATGAAGCAGGTGTAGACTTCCAACAGTCTCAGAGCATTTACACTTTTTCCTGTGCACAACATTTTAAATCTTGTTTCATTGCCAGGTAGTTAGAGATCAGGTTTACACTGCAGTCCTGGGGTGACAATCATTGTTATTAATTGGGTGGATTCAACATTAATTATTAAATACCTTTCTTGTCTGAGTCCTGTCCTGACATTTGCTGAGGACTGGGGATTTTGTTGCGAATTTAGTCCATTGCCTGTTTGACGTCTTACATCTATAAAAAAAAATTATAATGGTGAGTTCCTAACAAAGATGTGATTTAAAATTCTCCACTCAAGCTGTCACAAATTCTGGTAAATTAATTGGGAGAATTTGGTGTTACATCAAGGCACCCCATAGCTTGTAAATTTATCCATTCTGGTCCCCAATTTGGTGGATAATGTATAGGTAATGTAAAAAGAAATAAAATGACACTCACTTCTGAGGGTGACATCAATTAACATGTGACTTCTCTCATAAATATTCAAAATTGCTTGGCCAAAAAAGGACCAAGACTACTCAAACTAATTAAGGGGAAGTTGTTGTCTTCCTCTATCACCAAAAAACCAGGTCCACATCAAAATATCAAAAGGGACTTTAATAACTAATTTTTCAAAAATAATTTAAAGAACCCGGAGGGTTAAAAATTTTGTGGAAGAGCTACATTACAAAGATATTCCACAATTTAACACAAAGCTTAAAAATTTCTGGTCCTACAGGCTAAGACAGATCTTTCAATTCCGATGCTGGACTTCCATTTCATAAATTATTTTGTTCCCTTAATTAACCAAGAAAAAGAACAAACATATCAGATACTGTTTTCGTATGAATTTCCCTAGGTGTATCATGAGACACATACAATCTGGTATTTGAACAGCTTGGAATCGAAAACCCTTTTGAAAAAACAGAGAGTAATCTGCATTTTTTTTTCTTAATTGCATTAGATCTCAATGAAACCAAAAAGCTTTAATTTACATGTGCTCTGGTTCAGAGTTAGTGTTGTCTTTGATTCAAGTTATATTGTTATAAAATAAAGTATTTCTGGGTGAAACATTTTTTTCTCTGTCACTACGCACCTGATAAATCAAGTTCATCATCAGAACGTGGATCCTGTATTTCTGTCAATAAGTGTTCATCAGCATATCTCCTGAAATTCAAATAACAAGTCACGAGCATTACTTAAGTCTGTAATACAAAGTTGATTTGTGCACTAGTCTCCTAACTTAAAAGTTCAGGGGCTAGCATTCCCCTGATGCTATGAACCCAAGGCTTTGTTTAATTCAAATAAGTCTCAGGTTGAGCCTAGATCGTCTTGGTCAAAAAAAAAGTTCATCTTGTTCCATTTCCTGATTCATGTATCTATCTTGATTTAACTTCAAACTGTTAATATCCTAATCTTATATGAAAAACATGGAAATTTTTAGGAGATTGATGACTGCTGGAGTTTTTGAGAAATAGGTATAGGTTTGAACCCTGACAAATGTTACTTGAGTTCCATCCTTGGGAAAGAAACTCATCTTTCACAGTGCATTACTCTATCAATGCATATAGATGATGCTGGTAAAATTGTTACAGATTTTATGAATTAAACAAACACTTCACTTTAATCTCTGCCTGAGAGTTGATAATTCAAAAATCAACAACAAATAACATAGAAATTATATCAAAAATAAACAAATGCTAGATAATGCAGCACTCCTATCTCTCTTTTATATTTTCCAGAGAAGAAACAAGATGTATTACTGCGTGTGTTATTGCAAAAAAGAAAAAAAAGTCACATAAGTTCACATGAACAATAAAATTTTACATGACTATCTGCCCCATTGCAAGATTTAAAAAAAAAACATAAGGAAATAATTTCTGTATAAGGGCCCTGTACGATGGTGTGAACAGGGCCAGAAAAAAAACACACAATCCCCCGGGATGTGAGGTGAAAGCTAGAGAGGAAGAAAGAGAAAGAGTCCTGAACATTTTTTTGACAAACAGGTTTATTAACTGAGTTAGATTGGGCTGAAAAGGGAAGTGTTTGGCTCTCACACATGACGCGGTTAATTCGGACGTCGTGACTTTAAGCTAAATTAAATACTTTTCTGTCCGGCTATCTTGCTAGTCAACAAGTACATAATATTTAATGCCTAAGCATTATATATATATCCATGCGAAAAAATACTTGTAATCCATTCCGGTTATGTTAAGGTTGTGTAATTCTGCTAATTTTTCTTCCCATGCGTTTTTGCTTCAAAACCTTGTCTGATTACCAAATTATAACCCTATTTATTAACATTTAGCACAACACAGAACTAGATAATGTTTACGAACATAAAAACAAAAAGCATCATACACAATTAAATTTTCATATCGTCGTAACAAAGAAGTTGCAATGGGCCAAATCATAACCGCAAAGACGAAAACAACCCTAACTGAAAAAATATATCTGACGTCAATACTTGCTTGAAAATCGTGATAAGCCTTTGAAAGCCTTCCATTTCTGAAATTTCGATTAAAACTGCGCATTATTTCATGCCTGTTTCGAAATTCATTCCCACAAATAAACTTGAACGAGTTCAAGATCCACGGAGAAGGTTAAAGTAAACAATATTTTTAACTCATCTGACAATAATTTCAGTGTTTAATTACCTTTCACAGTTTCCCGTTAGATCTTTGACTGGCTTCGCAGAAAGTTCTTTAAAACATGTGATTTTAAAGCGCTTTGTAAACACAAGACTTTTAAAAGACTCACCATTTGCTCTTCGGAGCGAACGTTGTGAAGCGATCATAGCCTCGCTTTTGCCGAAAAGGCAAAAATCCACCGTCTTCTGTTCCAAAACACTGTCCCATAATTACATATTACTCATAAATACACATTGGTCAAGGTTTGGCATCACATTAAAGTAGGAAATTTCAAATATCACGCAAAAATTTGTCCATTCACATTCTTGAAAGTGCAATATATTCCCGCTTTGGCGTCCAATGATACGCCCCAGTAGGGTGATGACGGAAATTGCTGACACAAGAAAGGCACGAAGAGAAAAACCTTCGCAAAGTCACCACATTTTATCCTATGGAAGAAGTAAAAGGAACTCAAATTTATGATCGAGTTTTCAACTAAGCAAATGGAAGCAAGATATCAATTAAAAGTTTATAAACTTATTTTCCCCTAGGGTACCCCTGCAGAAACTATAATTAAGTACAACTGGGTAACCGTTCATAGTTTTAAAATTCCCAACATGGCCGCCAGCAGGAATACTTTTGGAATTTTCTCGTCGCGAATTTGTCAATTTTATAGAGAATCTCATGGACTGAGAGGTATTTCTCAATATTTTGCTTTTTCTTTTTCTTAACTTCGAAGTGGATACCAGGCTATGTCTGGTCGTTTCTCATTCATGACTTGACTTAGAATTACTACCTCCAGTTCCCGTATGTAACCTCTCAACAAGTCAAGTTTGTCACAAGAAGACACCTCATACAGTTGGTGTCCCTGCTTGGGCCAAAGCTGGATTAAGAAGAAAGAAAGTTTTATTGGAAATGAAGAAACCAAAATCGGAGAAACAGATCCAAGCAGAATTTAACCTGGAAAATGACCCAACAGAACTTAACTTGTATACCACGACTAGGAAGGGTCCTCTCCCAGAATACACAGCGGACTCAGAGAGTCGAATAGAAAAGTAAGGGTGCTGTGCCTGTTTAAATTTGGAGATTAAAGGGGTTGGGGTAGAGTACTTTTTCTCTTTTTAGCGAGATCACAAATCAATATGTATGTTTCTAGGCAGTATATGGAATTATACTTATTTACTGAAGGGTTAGTGTAAAAATTGGAAAATCAAGGACAACAGAAATTTTTCTGTAATATTATTTATTGTGTTATAAGAAAAAAAGCTAATCTAATCAGGTGTTAAAAGACTTTGAAAACAGCCACAGTGCCCATATTGTGGTTTAGAGGTTTTCTGAGGTTTGTTGTAAAGGACAACCATTGTCAAATTTTGTATCCATTTCTAAACCTGAATCCATCTGTAACTTGGGTGTCCTGAGACAGATTTTTTTTTTACTTAAAACCAAATTCTCCAATGCAGCATGTAAGGAGATGTGTGTGTTTCAGTGAAGAGAATTAGGAGACAGACCATGACAGGGTTTGCAGAGAGCTTGATTAGATCACAATATGAGTTGTTTATGTTTCTTCATAGAGCCAAGATAACAATGTCAGCTGACAAGACAATGTTTGTTTGCTACCACCCAGCCAAGCCATTTCCTCTACAGTTTTCTAAGGTATTGATGTTACTTAAACTCTATTCCTGATTATACAAATGTAGCAGTAATCGCTAGTGGCTAAGCCAGATGTATCAATGGACAGTTACGTGAGCTTAAAATCTTTAAAGACAGATGTGTTTTTCTCATGACTCAGTCACTTCTGATTTGATTTGCAACAAGCGGACTACATTAACTGCTGGTCTTTAGGTGATAAGTATCTCTTGCAAACCTTGTTTTTTTCAGTTTGCACTATACGTTACACACCAAGTTTTTTCTGCTCAGATTTATGGCCCTAGCACAAAGTGCATGGGCCATGGATCTGATCAGAAAAAACAAGATTCTATAACTTATATTATGGTAAAACTTTTTTGATTGAACAGGCCATAAGTGAAAAACAGCCCTTCAAATTGACCAATCATAGTGCACGCACTTGCCAAGACATATAATAAGGGTGACGAGTGATGTATTACCTTATGAAGCATTATGTACAGATATGATTAGCTGGCATTCAACAGCTGAAATCAATGCAAATCATAGATGTGTAACTTCAGAAGTCTGCTTTCATTAAGCTCTCCTGTTTTATTCTGTTTTTATGAGCATCAATAATAATAATAATAATAATAATAATATCAATTTCTATAGTGCATTTCCATGCAATGTTCTAATGCGCTTTACAACACTGTGCGGGGGACTTTTTTCAGACTGCCAGCGGCAGTTTACAATTAATAAAGAAGAAATTTTACAGATGCCCCCTCCCCCCAATTCCTAATAAACAGGCCAGACCACCTCACAGTAATCTCATGAAGTGAGTTATTTAACGTCCCCTGCCTAACCAAATTAACTGACAGATGCAGGAGATGCTTCCAGGATTTCTATTCCAATGTCCTTTTTTATGTTGTTAGGGTGAAGTTTGATGTCAATTGCTTCTGTCACCCTGCATGTGTTTTTCATTCAGACAAACTTGGAATACCACATGTAATTTTGTCTTCAGTGATGAATGTTACTCGCATTTTTGAAAGAAACTCAAACAAGATACTGTGATCAATATCTTATAGGACATCGGTTATCATGTATGGTGGCACCAGGATACCGATTACACTGAAAACTATCGAGATCATTTGACAAAGGAAGAGGTTGGTTGTAAATACACCTTTTTCTGTTCATTTACGCGAAATATACATTCATTTACCTCAATAGTTGAAACTATAGAGGTTTTGCATGGCAGCCATGTTGCATGGCAGGAACAATGAAAATATTTTGCATAAGAAAGAAAATTTTTTCCCATGTGAAAAATAATCTATTGTTTCTGCCATGCAACATGGCTGCTGTGCAAAACCTCTATACGGCAAATATACATTCATTAGCACTTCCATGAACTTCATTATCACGAATGAATTTTCAATAATGCTATTTGCATATGTATTAACATTCATTAGCATCAGTGGATGAACGAGTGCACCTTTGGACCGTTGGTAAAGCCAACAAATATAAGACAGATTACCTGCAACAGACAGATTTTGATGTCAAAACATAAGTGAGACTGCACTAGTAACAAGTAAAAGCTGTTCCCCTTGAGGGAGCAGTAGACCACATTAAAAATGCCGAAAATACCAACCTGAATCAGAAGATTTAAGTTAGTTTCTCCACGGAAAGCAGGGTGGAAAGAAACTAAGTTTATTTAAAGAAAATATCATCACAACGGACGGAACGTCTGTTTCCGTCTATTTCCGATTTTTGACAGTGCCGTCTGATTTCAGGCGCAATCGTCCAATATCGGACGCTTCCGTCCGTTTTCGAACAGCTCCTTCCAATTTCGGACGTTCCTGTTCGATTATGGACGCTGCTGACGGATTTCGGACGCCTTCGTCGAAATTTGCACGCTCGGATTTTGAACGCTATCGAGCAATATCAGTTGCTTGAGCCTTATTTTCTTCGTGGTGAAAAAGTCTACAGCGCTTCAAACTGCGGTCATTTTGGTCGTCAAAGTGAGAGGGGAAAAAAATAGCGAACGAATTCCCCGCGAAAGGCGCTAATTTTCCGGCCTGTGCTCGGCAGTTACCTAGCAAACTGTACATTTTTATAACTTCAGTTTATTGCTTCATTACGTTTGCCTGAAATCTTTTGTAATATTGCACAAAATGTTTTTCTCCGTTTTGATTCCTTTTCTCTTTTCTGACTATTCAAATGTAGGGTAGTAGGAAGTACTTTCATGTGATACTGCTGATGTATATGTTAATGAATGAACTACATGCACAGCTGTACGCTGGTCAACAATTCACAGTTGTCTAAACGTCGTTTTTTATCAGGTCGTAGAGGTGAAAAAGCTCCGCGGAGAAGATCCCAAGGTTTGGACTGTCATTGCTCTGAGTCGAATGTTGGAAGTGAAACCTCTGGCAATACTGTATGTACCTTCTTTTTATCTTGATTTTGAACCTCGGTGTTTAAGAATTTGATTCAGGGCATGAAAATTTTGCCAAAAAAAAGTTTCTGACCAGATTTTTCAAGTTTGTCATTTGTTTTGCGTGTTATACTTCTCCAAACACCACAATCCTGATTCCGGGTTTGGAGCGCTAACACCTTTTTCATGATTTCCTCCGTAGCAGACTGTTACTTTTAAGTTATTCCATCACAGGAAATGAAATACGATTGTATCATAGCCTTATTCGATCCAATCAGATAGAAAGTTGATTATGAAAAACTTGTTTAAAAATATTTGAAGCGAACGTCCTAACCATTTTGACTTTACAAATAGATTCCGTATTGCCGTGTTTCTGTTCAGTTCTACATCACAGATGACGCAAAAAATAGCGACACACAAAGTATAGTCACCGATGTTCTTACCACATTTTGACGTTTTCTGTGATATCTTACTGTACAGAATCTCCAACACTTTGTACATAATGACTTAGTGGGAGGGCCGGACGGGAAAATATTTGGCTCGAGGTCATGACGTATTGACCGAGCGCAGCGAGGTCCGTGCCTCATGACCGAGGGCCAAATATTTTCCGGTGCGGCCCGACCAAACTCAGTCAATAATTATTTTATGATATGATCACTAAGTGTTGGAAATTTCAATTTTAATAAACAGCACACGCAGCCACACGAGCACAAAAAAATATATATATGCAATTGAAACTGTTCCTTTATTATTGCAAGTCAGAACAAGAAACTCTCAATTCCTTAAAAAACGCATTTTTTATCTCATTTCTGTTTACCTTTTAGGGTTAGGGTTAGGGTTAAGGTTTTACAACAAAGTGATGTTTAGGCAGCAGGGCCGGACTTTTTCGGACCGGCTCACATCAACCCGTCCGGCCCTGGGGCCCGTTTCTCGAAAGTCCCGGTAACTAAACGGACACGAAGCCTTGTTTTAAAATCAAACTTTAAAGGATAGGGAAGCAGGTTCTGGCACCCAAAACAAGTCCTCTTTGTTTCTTTAACTGATAGTTTTATTGCATCATTTTCAAAACTTTTGAAATCCCTATCTTAAAAGAAAACATAACAGCCTTACGGGTCCGTTAAGTTACCGGGACCTTCGAGAAACGGGCCTCTGCTCACGCAGCTCTCGCTATGGTTTTCTGATAGATTGCGCGAGCGGGGCCGAATGGGTCATATGATAAAACTCATTGAGAACCAATCAAAATGAGTGTATAATTCAGCGTATCATATCATCGGTAGATGTATTATCCGGGAAGTGTTTGACCATGTAGATGCACATCAGATTAAATGATGATAACTTGGGCTCTGTCCAATTGAACAGACTGTCCACGTTCTAAATTGTTAATTAATTTCTTTGCGACAAACTCTCAAAACTGACCTCTGAGAAATGTAAGCATACAGTTAGGAGAATTAACGATTTGATACAAGTTTTTCATTTTTCGTTGGTCTTTAGGTTAGCTGCTCCTCTAACGGATGAACAGAAGTTTGAACTTGAAGTGGAACGAAAGCTTTTAAACGAATGGAGCGTTTCAAAACGTAAAATATACCGAGCTAACCAGGAATTGGTAAGAATTGAGTTGTTCACGCTCTTTTTCCCGCGCTTCAGGCAGTTTGCTGGTTGATTTCTGATTGGCTCTTTTTCTCTGAGATCTGATTGGACCTTTTGGTTGCTGGGATTTTTTGCCTCACGACACACAATCATGCTTAGCGCGCTTAGAACGCAAATTGATCGACTATTGGAGAAAGAAAAAAAAAAACAATGAAAGTAATTACAATAGAAAGCCAGAACAAAGATAAAGGGCAGAGTAGCTATTCCAGGCTTAGCCTGCTTGCAGGCCGTAGTTGATACGCGCGAGATTCAGCGCGGCGAATATATTTGGTCGCCATGATTGGACGGACGGAAGATCTGGGACGAGTGATAAAGCGAGGAGGAGGAGAAGGGGGGGAGTTAAAAGAAAACGAAGGGAGAGTCGGGTCGGGTCGCGTAATGAAGCCCAACCCATACCATATCTCCCTCGCTTTTTCACTCGTCAGCTATTGTTACTTCATGTGCGATTCCGCTCTGTTTTAGCTGGAACTCAGGGATAACTGAGTTATCACTCTCAGTTATCCCTTTCCCAGGGATAACTGAGAGTGAAAGTAAATAAAATAGTGGAAACGCAGGGAAATCGCAATGACACAGGTGCGCTTGGGTGTAGTGTTACACCTGATTGGTTGGGAGGATGATGCGGTGAAAGATTTGCTGGTTCAGATTACAAAGCGAAGTAAAACAAAACCAATGGAACACTGGGTTGATACCGACATTCGATTTATATGAGGCCCTACTTCGAATCACGGGTTAAATTTTTGTGAATGTCGTTGAAATTGATGATGTGCTTGGCATCGTCTAGGTGAATCTCTCAGCCTGACACTGGTTGTAAGATCCTCATTCTATCATTGTTTGTTTTTCTTCTTTTATTTGAAATCTTTGCTAAGTTTTTCTCCGCATTTCAAACTGGCTTAAGTGTTTTTCTCCCCACGTTCCCAATTTGGTGTTAAGGAATATTACGTGCAAGAAAGTGTTTTCGTTGCATGTTCCGTCCTCGTGCTAGGAATCAATTGCACCGTGAGGATCTCAACGAGCCAATCGGCGATGAGAATCATATTCACAGTCCGTGTTGTACACGTGCAGTCAACTGTTGTGCGAGATGTTCGTAACCGAAGGGTATGGGGTTCTATTATATTTGCAGCTAAACAAAAATATCATTTTGTATATGCCCTTGTTTTCTCAATTTAATTGCTTTTTCTCGAAAATGCTTTTGCCAATATTTCTTAGAATGCGCACTCGTTCTACTCCGTGCAGTTGAAATATTGTTTCTATGTGGATTATTGCCAGCTAGTTACTTTGCTCAAATAAAACTACTGTAGTACTTTAACTGATGCGCTATTTTCTTCTTTTTTTCTCAGGAAAGACTGCGTTACTATCAGGAAACTAGAGGGAACTCTCCTGAAAATGAAGGAAAGAACGTCAAGAGCGAATCCGAAGAGGTTTCTTCTGCAAAAATAGCTCAAAGTGGAAGTTGAGAATAAGCGACGAAAAACATGCCGTCAAAATGATACTGCTCTCGAATCATGTCAGAGTAACAATGTGTGAAACGTTTTTTATCAGAACAATGGTTTATTTTTATGTGGCTGAAGAGAGAAGATTTACATCCGCGGTCTTCAACTGAAGTAATGACAAAAGAAATTGTTTTTAAATTATTTCCTCGACGAGTGGACTATTTTTGACGATATCTGACGTACATTTTGACCTACTTCACTTCAATCATATTCCATCAAAAATAAACCATTATTTTTAAAAATCGTTTATTTTAGTATTGACTGAGTATAGAGCAATTTGCAAGTGAGTGCCGAAAGTAGTCCGATACTGCACGAGTTAGATTTACTTCGCTCTTTGATAGGTCCAGAAAACTCGTGCCACTCTCTCAGCCAATCAGATGCAAAACAAAATCTAATCACGACTTGGCGGGTCGCCGGCATTTTCCCGGGCCTGACTCAAGTTTGGTTGTTTTTTCGTTGAGTTCTCTTTGGGTTTCAAAAGTGTTTTCCTTTCCTCTGTTTATTGGCCTTATTAATTACTTTGGTTTTGGTTGTATGGTACTCAATCGAATAGTGCTCTCTGTGCCATCGAAATCTCGAATACTTCTTAATGACTGAATGACGAAAGAAACTTCGTCAGACTTAATCACGGCGAGTGGTTTATACGTGTCGGTGGATATTCAACCGCATATTTCTCGAGAGTTTGACCTGATCTACTCAACCACATTTCAAAAATAAATTCAATTATTCCTTAACAGCTTGTAAATGACTTGAAATTTGAAGTGTTTCATATTGTTACTTCCTAAGCAATATAGCATCTTCCAAAGGAAACAGAACTCCTCAAAAGTAAAAGGTTTTTGCGCGCTCGTAGAAGGGATACTATTCCAGTCTCTTACTAAGACCTCCCACGGCCAAGCTGTTGCAAGCAGATACCATATTTTAGGTTCGCGGTAGGATCTGGGTTCGAAGTTAAAACTAGGCTATAATCGGGTTAGATTTTTTACGAGGCTCAGCTTTCTTTTTTAATCTCATTCAGAAAAAGCTTTTCATCCCGAAAGTAAACCTTTGGTTACTTTTGTGTCTGCGTCTCCCCATCTAAAGATAGTTAGCAACTTGTTCCCATGTTTTCTACCGGTTGACATTAACGGATCGTGCAGTATGATCTGGGCTCAAGACAGCGTTAGGAAAAGAGTGAATACCACTCACGGTCAAGTGTGCGCGGGCGGGCGAACGGATTTACTTATTACTAAGCAAACGTAATCTGTTCGTTTCATTGATTGCTAAGCTGCTAGTGAGCCAAGCAGTGTAAAGAATTCGCCGTAAAGGAGACGCTCTTAGGTCTCCTCATAGTCGTGCTCCTATTGGCCGGAAAACCTTTGTTTCCATGGTTAATCCTTAAGGGAGTGACCAAAAGGAAACTTCTCCTTAAAATTAACGATACATTCCCAAGCATACTAGAAAGTGGCGAGAGAATAGAGAAATATTATCGGAGGATACACTTATTGTAGAACCTGGTGTTTTTTACAAGGACTTCAAGCGCATGTTTAAAAATCACCTAGAGAAAACTTTTTTTCTCATGATATCAGCATTTAACTTCTCGCCCTCCAGTTTGCGCTGCTCATTCCTAAAGTTGACTTCTCTAGTCATTAAAGGCCTATGGAGTTCACACTGAAAAAGAAACATGGTTGCTCGTAGCTATGGAAGTCCTCTTCAGTCTCGTGTTCAGCTCGATATTTCACCCGTTTGCTGCACTCACTCGTGAGCTACCAAGTTTAACACGAAAAGAAATATTCCATATCTACGCGCGCCCATGCATTTAACACCAAATTCTTTGAGGTAAAATCAAAATATGTGCACGGCAGGTAATGCGGAAAACTGATATCTAGAGTGAATGGGTAAGGTTATTTTGATTGGTCAATTCTGGACATGTAAAGAGAGAGAGACTTCCAAATATTGGATTGGCGAGCGGAAGAAAAAGGCTCGTAATAGAAGTGTTAAACCGAAAAAAAAAAAAAAGGGGGGGAAAAAATGAATAGAAAAAGAGATGTTTGAGGACGGGAAAGCAACTAGGTAACCAAAATTGTAATTTTAAAGCTGAATTTTTCAAGTCCATAAATGGTTCCCTGGACACATGAACCACATTAAAAGGCAATATGGAGATCAGAAACCATCGTTTTTATATCAGTCGTATTTAGACACACTGCTTTCTCTTTGCGCATTTTTAAGAAAAATGCAGCTAAAAAAGGCGCTTCACTTGTTCACTACTAGGTCGTGCATTCAATTTTCAAAAAAATACGAAGTTGACAATTTGCCATAGTTTGCTAATCCTCTCGCTCGTCGAGGTAATATTCAGTTGTCAACTAAAACGAAGTGTGCGTGTGCGGCTGACTGAACAGGACTTCTTTTTTCGCAGCTGGTGATAAAAATTGACAATACTGTCTAAGTGGGTGTCTTACTTAATCCTGTTAATGCCAGACTTAATTCACCAAACTGCATTAGCAGTTGTTCAGGCTGCGAGACTCTTTTATTTCTTTGTGGCTGCAGAAGTAAATACCATTGAAGTCGTCAACGATGTTGGTGTTTGTATTCCTTCCTCTCAGAGGTCGTGATTAAAAGTTACTGATATTGGTTAATTAGTCTCTTATTGTGATGAGTTTTTTTTTTTTTGCCGCTGGCACTTAACTGTTGGAAACACACAACATATCACCTTTTTTATTGGCTGTGCACAGCGCGAATTGATGAATACTTCTTTGCAGTTTCCCATGAAATTCTGACACTCAGAGGATTATAAATCATGATATCTTAGATGTCCTTTTTTAAGCTCAAAACAATGTCTATTGTTCATATCTACTGGTGCCTGAAAAATTGCATGACTCCAAAGTACAAGATATTTTACTTTAAAGATGAAGTGGCAATCTTTCTGATACTAGCGCCGTTTATTTCGGAATTTGCAATTTTAAAAGCGACCCTGCAGATTTGAGTTTGAAACTGTCATGAAAACGAAGTTCTTAAACGGAAGGAACCATAATTTAGTTCCACCTATTAGAGTCCAGTCCTTAGGCAACTACGCCAACCGTGTCGAGAATGTTATTACTCAAATATACACTACATCACATACACATACAGGTTCAAACACACTGTTTATGGTTAAAAGCCTCTTTTAATATTGGATTTTTCAATGAGTTGTTGTCTGGTCGCAATATATAGCTCTCTGCCTTTCGTTTCTGTCCAATACAAAGCCCGGTTGTCACGGCAACGTCAACGTCATGACACAATACAGAAGCTGGTTGGTAAACCATTATAATGCATTATAAAAAGAAACTGAACTCCAAACAGCTATGAAATATACATGATGCCGGTTGGGCTTCGCCGCGACCTTTGTTAAAGATTTGGATTATTTCATTAAAGATGTCGATGTGGAATCGGAAGAACTCGGTGGCCATTCAGTCGTACTCAGCCAAAGCTGGCAAACCCGAAGCGGATGAAAATAAACGAGTAAGTGAAATGTTTTTTACTGAAATTCTACTGGCATCCGGCGAAAGGTGGAAATGATGCGATGATGATATTTCAACGCCGGCTCACGCAACCTCAGAGCTGGAGTAAGACAGCAATGATTTTCAACCGCAGCGTTTCCTTTCTGGACGGTCCTTTTTTCTCGCCTTCAAATAGGCAAATTTAAGGGGTACTTCTTGCCTTCACCGTTAGTTAGGCTTTCGAGCCTCCTCCCAATTACATAGTCTGATGTTTAAAATTTTCTTGACTCTTGGCTAAGAAATATTTCATAGGCGTTTTATATACCTGTTTAAACAATGTTAAATGTGTCGCTGTTATTGTTAAAATTGCTGGTTAAAATTACTTCAGGCCTTTCAGCTAAGCCTTAGTTAAGATTAGTTGGTTAAAAGTGATCGAACTTGGAAATAGTTCCATGTCAAGAAGAAATGAACATGACATAGTGAAGAGCGCCTGATAGCCAAACTGAGAGAATCTATGTATGTCACGAACAGCTTCAACAACAATGATATAAATAAAGATTTTAATCGCCTAGTTCGTTCCTGTTTTTCAAGTAAGGCTTACGTGAGATGATAACAGTTTATTTCGCTCTTGTTTTTAGTACATCCGCAAGCAGAATTCTTACAGATCGATATCCCGGAGCAGTTCGATAGACAGTTCAGGTTTGTTGTTTGAAATGTCGATTCTCTCCCGACCACGATTAAAATTCCAGGCAATTGAAGTTGTACTCCGAAGTCACCGTCGAGATTTTAAGGTGTATTGCTTATCTATGCTTGATCGCAAGTTTCCTCTCCTTGAATTGTCTAACCTTGCTTTTTCTTCCCACGATTTTTTTTCTATTAAGATTGTTATTATTTTTCTTAACTCATCACCGCGTTTTTATGATGTAACTAACCCCACAGACTGCATTTCAGGCGATGAATCAATTTTACCCAATAAGTTCCACACCTCAGTAAATTAGCCAGATATCGTGGATGTAAAACATACAAAAAGCGTTCTCTATTTAAACTATATTGAGAGGCGTTTTCTGTTCTCAATTCGCTTTTCGAAATATTTGTACACATCGTTATGCAAATACAAGGAACATATTGCGTGACTTTCTACATGTCTCTCTTGTCTCGCCATAAACGACCTATAGATTCTAGAATTTGCAGGGGGCAAAAATCCTATTTAAACAAATAAGGATGGCAGTAAACTATTGCAGCTTCTCTGTTCAAATAATATCATCAATCATGAATTTGCAGACGTTTTCATTCTGCAGTGGGATTTTCGCGATGATTTTTCGTGTAACAGGTGGAGTGGCGGGCTTTCCGGATACGAAGCCGGACAATGTTAAAGAGTGTTGAATACATCATTAAAAATACAAGGCTACTCCGATATGGCCAACAGCTTTCTTTAATTTAATATATTAGGTTTCCTTCAGTCGTAGTCTATATTGCTGAAGTTTGTTTTTCGTATTTACCTTGTACTCTGTGGGGTTCACTGTCGTATATTCGTCGTGGTGTACCGCAAGGACGTTAAATGCTCATATTCTATTCTAGAAAATTTTTTAGTTGAATATCATTTGTATATTACCAATCTGAAACGCTAAAAAAATACGCTTCATTTTCGATCCCGACGTCATGAAGTCCCTATATAATGATCGCGTCTCTTAAAGCTTCTTTTTGCGAACTGAAAAACTTACGCTGCGAATTTTCGTCTGATCGCACTTTTCTCCGAAAATATTCTTCAGAGAGACTGAATAATCACGTTCGATTCTCTCTTTAAATCACATCCCCAGTCACTAATGCAATTTCTGTCGACATATGCAAATATCTTGTTCATATTACGTGACAATCAATCAAGAGTTGACGGCTTCGACTGTGTGAAACAATGCAACACTGGTAGGGGGCACAAAATAAGCCTTGCAGCCTGAAGAAGTAATCCTCTCACTTCTTAAAGGTTTATTTTCTCAGATTCTGGCAAATATTTCACGAACAGTCGTCTACGTTGCATGGCGTGACATACAATGTTAGGTCACAAGCTCGTGTACGACCCGTGCCTTTCGAAGGAATTTCTGGAACGAAATTTCTTAGAACTCTTGGTGCCAGCGTGTAGGAGAGAAAGTGCCTTCTTTATAGTAGTTAATTTTGTTTATATATATATTACTTTTATGTTCCCAAAAAAGAAACGTAATTAAAATAATCATTAGAAGCTCATTTACTGATTTAGACCAACGTGACTCCAAAGAGAACGCTTTTGTCACGCGTCATACGTGCTTCACGTGGATAGTCTGTGACGGCGACACGAGTTCTTTTGTGCTCATTTCATACTCCTGTCCTTGATCCTTTATCGAGCAATTAAAAATACAAATGACCTTTGCGGTATTCCTCTTACGTAACACGTGAGCATAGAAGAATTCAGATAAACGCCTTTACAAATACAACAAAACATATGGCCTGGTAAATGGAAAATTTGCGCCTTGAAGCTGAGATCTTCTCGGTGTACATGCGCGTAAATGCTACACATAGCATGAAACGGATAGAAATAGTTTCAAAGTTTTGTAATCTGTACATGTACAATACAGTAAAGGACGTTATTACGAAATCATGCTTATCACATGTGCGTCACTCTATTTGCACAAAATCTTGACAGCGTTATTTTTTACATAATTATTTAGATCTACTTCGTACACCTTACTGATTCCTTTTTTCTCGTCGATTGAATGTTCAAAGCTGTAAAATTGTTTGTGACTCGCATGCGAAATGTCGAGGACAAAGCTCTTGTAAGTAGATTGTGACGATCAGTTCATAGACAAAGGGCAGACAAACAATCCATTGATACCGGAAGTTTCATTAACGAAACTTGTATGTTGATTTCCGGTTTGAAAAAAAAAATAGTACTCACCTAATTGTGAATCGGGATAATTTTCAAAACGCAATTTTCCTTGGATTTGAAAAGCCTTTAAGACTGTTCGGTCGATATAGTCTTATTTTTTGTTATTTGTCCTTTCCTCTTCCTAACGGTAATACTGATCGAAGTACCCTCAAGGGTGAATTGGACCTCTTTCGCCCCGAAACTCCAAAATCACTCCTCCGTTTTTAGATATTCCTAGAAGATAAGATAGTATTGAAATTGTATTTTTAAGTATCTAACTTACGTTTAAAGGTTGTCTCCAGATCAATATGACTGACTGTTGAAACGCAAATATAACGAAGATACTATCGTTTGTAAATATAATCTACTCAAGTGCAATATAAAAAATAAGATTGCCACTGAAACGTTTACTACAGAAGCGCTAGTTAAAAGATCCTTAGTTTGTTACTCTTAGATTAATTTCGCTGAGTAGTTTTATTTCTTTCCATACAAAACATATCGAAGTAGGTGACATGGAATCAGGCTATATTTCTGCCGGCGACATTTGCACTTGGTTCAATACGACGTAATTTTTTTTTGTTAGGTGTATATTAGATACGCTTTTGTACGATTTTCCCATTTTTTTCTTATTATGTTTATTATTGTTATCGCTAAACATAGTCACTGGCATTGCTAAGAAACTCTCAGTTTTTGCTTTGTTATCTTAAAATTTTGTTTCTTTGCCCGAAAAAAGTAGAAAATCTTACCACTCTCGTTTCTGGAAGAGTATATTTCCACGCTATTGCAAATATAAATTTCAGCAGGAACGAGCAATCACTTAGACGATGAATATTGAATCTGGAGTCTTAAAAAAGTTGATATTAATTGTGTAATTAAGTTCTGACTTTTTTCCCAATACAATGTGTCCACTATTGGTATAAATCTTCAAACTTTCTTTCTAAAATGCTGCAATCTGATTGGGTACACTTCTCGCTGGCTATTGCTTGATAGATAGTGATGCTGAAGGTGTGTGATAGTAAGCAAAGAGATATTAATATGAGCCAATCTTGTTCAGTGTTAAGTGTTTAACGTCAGGGAAATTTAAGCTAAACCAATTAGAATTGGACTTCGTCATCACCAACAATCACGCGAAAGAAATCTCGGGCTCATTTAAGCAATATACGGCACGTTTTATCGGTTTGTCGACGTAATAGCCAATGTAGGATGTTGGAGAGCACAAGGAAAGATTATAGATCACTCGCCCCTGGCTCGTGATTTACAAACTTTTCTCGTTTTTACCGAGCATCCTGCCATCCTGCGTGGGTCCTCACGTCGGCAAACCGATAGAACGTGCGCTCTATCGCTTTTATAAAATAAACTTCAATTTTCCATGGGGAGTTAGCAACAGATTTTTGACCATGCAGCTAGGGCTCTCGTATCTCGGTTACTGTACATAATATGATAGTTGATTACATTTGTCAGTTTACACACAAATCTTTTGTCTCTAATTTTTTATTTATGTTTTTTATTTATATGCTGTGTCTCTAAAGAACAAGCAAATGTCGTCTTGTCGGTATTTCTGTTGGTATTTCTGCCAGGTATCATTTTTTTTAATATTCTGAGGCTATCGACGGTTTTGGCCTCTTAACTACTGTTAAATTTGTTTCAGTGCATAAAAGTTTCCGCTTAAATTCGTTGGAAACTGGCTAGGACCTTGATAATGGTAGTTTAAAGTCCAGTTGTAGCGAAAGGAATGGGCGCGTGCGTATCGAAATTGCTACCCATATCGAAAGTCTTCCAAGGTAGCCTGCTAGCCTGATTTGTGTTCGTGTTCAAAATAAGAAAATTCAAAAGAAAACACTAAAAGGGAGAGTGAAAAAATTAACGAGTCGTGAATTAAACCAGACATTTCTGAACGAGTTGAATTGCATATTGTGTTGGAAAATTGACTTTCTCAGTGATTCGAGCACGTGATTGCAGTTAAAAAGTGATCAACGGTACTTTTAACCACCGTGAGTGACCAGTAGCTAATTTTTCCTTACGGTATTCGAACAGAATCGAACATTAAGCCCGTGGGAATGTAAGAAATGATTGCCAGCTGAAGGGACTGTGCATAAATTATCCTTGTCAGCACCGCAGGAAATGTAAAGAGAACAGTGTGGATAATGTGCGCACTGATGTTAGGGTGTTAAAGGTAAAGCGTTGGAATCTCTCTGTTTGAATTTGTTGGGACTTGCCTTAACAACAATCTGAATCGATTTAACAAATTGACAGTGGTTTAGCTTAGTCTGTACTCTTATCGACAACGATATTATTCATCACAGTGGTCAAAATGTATATATCGTTGTCGATAGGAGTACAGACCACGTTAAAGCACTGCCGATTCGTTTTTTTTTACCACAAACTGAACGTCAAATAAAGCGATTTTTTGCAGTGCGTGACACGTTGCGTGACATGTTGACGCGAGTTGCGTTGTCTGTACTCTCATCGACAACGGCAAATTGGCCAATCAGATTGCGACATTGCTGCCGATTGTGGTAAAATTAGTTGTTCTTTTCCTTGAATCATTCCCCAGTTAGATTGAATCGATATTGTGTTTTTGGGGAGGGCTTCAAGGCCTTTAAAGAAAGCTTCTATTCTGATCCCACTGAAACTCTGTTTTTCCCGCCACAAGAAAGGTGCAAATTTTAAATGATAGATTTCAAAAATTCCTAACATTGTTGTTTACCAATTTCTCTTTTGTTGCAGTCGCGCGCGTTGAATAACAAACTTAAGAGTTTCCAAAGTCCACTGCATCCATTGATTATTAGCATTTTGATATGCTTTAATGGTTTTCTGTTGCGTACCAAAAGGGTTACTTGAGTATATTTGATGAAGCATTTCGAGAAGGACGCAAAATCCAAGGCTCGCTCACGAATTTCTTTTCAAAGGGAAGAGAACGAAACTCAAATAAACTGTAGTAGCTCCTTGGTGTTTATGACTTTTCTTAGCACAGATGATTTGCAGATGCCAATTGTCTCTTTGATGATCTAGCATGAGGTAGCCTGTTTGGCTGTATCACGTGATCATATCGAGCCTTGCACCACGTGACGTATTAGACGAGAGTCAAGGGCATTCGCAAGTTGACGAACTTTGATCATGACGTCAAAGCACTAACGCTGTATTTTAACTGCAGCGACCGATGTTTGGCTCTGTGCCGTGTTAAATGCTGTTTTTGTATTGCAATGATCAGTTTACGTCAGTTGGTTAGATAGCTAGCTCTCTCGAACTAATACTGCATATGATATCAGAATGCTTTTGTGACTGTGCCTCTTAGAGCCTATACATATATATATATATATATATATATATATTTATATATATATATGCATATATATTCGTATGAAAGTTTAAAATATTGCGAGGATGGACAACTTCTGACGTGAAAAAAATTAAAATTTTTTTATAAATTTGATTAAAATTTTTTATATTTTTTACGTCAGAAGTTGTTCATCCTCGTAATTTTTTAAACTTTCTACGTTCGTGTTGGCTGTGAGGTTTGGACTGCGAATCTTTATTGATCCTCCTGGCGCGGTGCACCTTTGTTGGCCTGAGAGTTCCATTAACGACTTACGATATATATATATATATATATATATATATATATATATATATATGTATGTATATATTTATTCTGTATACAAGGGAAACAGGGGGACGTGGGTTCAAATCCCGCTCAGGGAAAATTTTCTTTTCAAACATTTATTCTATTTATGTATGTATATATTTATATGCATATTACTATCATTACCTGCCTGTGTGACCATATATTGATATTTAAATGAGAAATTACTTATTGATCATATCGCGGAGTGAAGAACCTCAGCATTTCTTGATCAAATTACGGATGAAATTGCTGAAAGCGGCTGGTTTGGACGGGGCAGGGAATCAGGGAATATATAAATACGGCGATTGGACCCCTCTGGGGTTTGCTGATGGGGGGTAGGTTGATCCTCTGCAGTTCCTTGCCCCCGTGTCTCGTGTGATATATATTTGTTTCCATGTAATGAAGCAAGGTATCCCGGTTTGCGGGTAAGCCTGCAAGACATAACAAAAAGCAAAAACAGTTAATCAATAATTTGATAGTACGAGTGGAAATAATGTTGCTACGATTATCATTCATTTTCATGCATGTAGAAGCGCTTTTTAAAGTCTGTGACAACAATAAGGAAAACCGAAATATTTCACTTTTTAATTCAAATATGCATATAGTGTATTCTAAATTCAACAAAGGTAGTGAATACACCAAAGTTATATCATTGCCCTTAATGACTGCTTTGCAGAGCTATCTGAAATTGATTTAAAGTACGAGCGAAATCAAAAATATGGACACAAATCAGTGTCTCCGGACAAAAATGGTCCGATTTCTTTCTTGTACTCAGACGTCAGGTAAGAATTTGATTTCTATTCCATACTTTTCGTTCTGGAATTGTCTCAATTATAAGAATATAATTATATAACTATGGTAGAACTGTTGAATGACTAAACCCACTAATGTCAAAAGCTTACGATTGCAGCAGCACAAAATTCCTATCAACTAAGGAGCACGTTGTATTCAGCTAACAGCCCTTAGCAAGGAAAAAAGAATCTTGGTTGAAGTAGAAATATTCCTCTTCACCATCATTCCGTCAAACTGACAGTTCAAAAGACATTTTCCATTGGGTTTGTATCCGGGGAAATAAAACCCTTTCCATCTTAGTATATGAAAAATCAAATAAGTCGTTTTCACTGGCACAGAACATTTATACCAGCGTCAAATTTCATGTGCGCTCCCCTATCAATAATCTTTCGAAATTTTATGGTGTCATCTACAGTTTCAGCTAAAAAAAAAAGACTTACCCTTTCACCCTTGGGAGGGACGAAGAAATACTTCTCATTATAATATTAACACATTTTCAAGCAGGAAAGTGATACGAATTTCAAAAAAGGATCAATTAAGGGATACACTTCAATTGAAAACCCATTCTTCTCCACCAAAATTAAAAAAGAAAACTTTGACAGATCGAACAGAGTAATGAAATTCAGAATTTTGGATACTAAGGTTAAAAAAAGGTTTGTAGACACTTTTAACATTTCGGGTATATGTTACCGTCCTCATCGCTCACACCGAAACAGACCAATCACGACCGACTTACGTCACTTGAGTCTTACAGCCAATAACATCACGGCAAAACCAACCGATATGAAGAGCTTCAAAACACCTCTTTCCGGTTCAATAATTTTAGACATACTGACTTGCAAGTTTCATCATTTTCTATATGAAGCGCTATTTGAACAACGATCGATCATTTCTACTAAGAATGCAATCTTCAGATTTCATTGAGATATAAAATTATTCCTTAAAACCAGTACCTGAGTACGAATCACTCTTCAATCTAGGGTGTTTTATAGGCAAATATTATTCAAGCTTGCAAAATATTATAGAGAATTTGAAAAATGCTTTACATATGTACATGCAGTGCTGCCCATTTGTCCATGGTCTAACGTCATCAAACATGTGCTTTTGACTCACTTGTAAAAAAAAAAAAAAACTCTTCTTTTCTGTGTCTAATTTCCATGTGCTGCGCATAACAAATTAAAATTGTCGATGACACTTGCCAAAAAACTTGAAAAATTGTGCAATAAGCCATATTGTTCTCTTGCTCGTACCGTACAAAAGAAGGAAAAAAATTACGAAATCAAAGGTTGACGGTCGTATATTTTCCGTTCCTAAACTCAGTGCATCTCTTTGAAAGCTCGACGATCAACGAATGAAAAGGAGGCTAACTGAAATTTCCAAATTTCAAATTCGAGATTGAGAATATCCTTTCACGGTCTTGCTAAAATCCTCCGTTGTCAGCTGTCTGGCAAAACCAGAAATTAAAAAATTTCCATTTTGAATGCGCGCTCAAAAGTCACTCTTTTTTATTGAAAATTTGCGTTTTCCATCCTTTTTAGTATTCATACCGATAACCAGGCAAAAGATTTTAATTTCTTACTAAAAAACTTCTTTTAATCTTAGGTTTGTCATTGGTGCTGTTCATAAATGACGCTCGGTTCGATATTTTTCCTTTGTTAAAAAATGTTTTTCCCAACTTGAGAAGAATCGCTTGATCCGAATTATTTGCTACCAAGGTGGGAAGAAGGGGTGTTCTGGGTCTTAAACTGTTTTGAAATGTGAAAATATTACCTTAATATCTGAAGACCACGAGCCACGGCGTTTGACTTTCTTTCGGTTGTGTCTAGTTCTTAGTCGGACTCCAAGAAAGAAGATTTTTTATCCTCCGTATTCGAGGCTAGAAATAGCGAAAATTTGTGGTTAAGTTCAGTTTCCACACCTGTTTCAAAAATGCCTCAAATTAAGGGCTTCCCGTTTACACACCTGACTCTTTGAATTGCTTCTGGTGTGCGTCATTCTGGGACACATCAGTCACTCGGCCGAGAGAAGAAAAGGAAACTTTTGGCGTCGACGACGAGTAAGAGACACGTTTTTTTCACAAATATATTGTTCGTAGATTGTGAAGATTAATTTTTTTTACCACCCAAAGAGTTCTTAAGTACATCATCAACATGTACAGGAAGTCTACTTTTGCGTCAAAATGTAAGAAGAATTATTTGTTTAGAGGAAGGGAAGTATCTTTTTCCTTTTTCCAGTTGAGCGCTCTTGTCCGATTGGTCACCTCGATTCCATGCCTCTATGTAGGCCATTTGTTACTACAATAACATGGCGGCTTCGGAAGGTGATCATCGCGTCCACAAGTCTCCGGCTGCTGCGCAAAGACCGCCTCATCTTAAGGCACTAGAGGTTTCGGCATTCGTGTTTGATATAGTTTTCGATGCGTTGTGATATATGTGTCTGACAGTTAGTGCGTTTTTTCGCTCTAGGGTTTAAGTTTTTCTGAAAGCATGTCGAGGCGACCCCCTCGCCTTCGAAGGCGTTCAATTTCGGTGTCTTCCACAGACAGTTACGGAAGCTCAGGTGAAGCGAGCATGTATTTTACTCTTTTTTAAAGATTCTTTCCCATATTCTGATTCTTCTCCTGTTCCGTCTGAGAATTCAATATTTCATGAGTTTTCATACAAGAGGATGTACTCCTTCAACAGTTCGTTCGTCTTCGTGCTTTGGGATGTGATCTTGAGCCGCTCTTTATTTTTAGTTCCAAATTGTAATCGTATTAATACAGTATTAAAAAACTTTTTCTTACAGAAGTTTTGAATCTTAGGTTTCCTCTTTGAACGATCCATGTATTTCCAGATTGATTCTAGAGTAGTTTTAGTTTTTGTAACTTGTGCCTGCGCTTATCTGCAAGCAGCAGTTCATGTCATTAAAATTTACATTATTCGCCTTCTTGCAGCTAGCTATTCAGACAGCTATTCATCAGATGAAGACGATGTATCGCCAAGGGAAAGATCACAGGTATGTGCTTGAATCTGATATCAAAGAAACTTTATCTACAAACTCTTTGCCTGTTTCTTCGCCTTCAATCTTCACTGCTAAAAGCTTAAATGCTAATAACATATGCATAAAACTTTGTACGAGCTAGAATAAGCAAAGCTTACAGGGTGTTTTGATTCAATTGAGCGAATATTGAATCGACAGTGTCCGGTGTTCTTAGCTTGTGTGTAGTTTTCTTTAAGGATTCATATCCTATGAAAATTAGCAGAAGCAGTGAACGGCAATTAAGAGTGAGAGCAGCGAGCGTATATTTAACTGAAAAATAAATAAATAAATGAACTCCAACCAGCCGTTCAATCGATAGCTAGAATGAAAAAAAAAAATAAAAAGAGAGAACATCGGTGGGTGTCATACGTAGATATCAACAGCACAAATTACTCCTCTTGGTTTCTGCGGTTCAAAAACAAAATACTTTCGTTGGGGGAAATTTACCGAGATGGTGTAGACCTTGCAATATGTTCAAAGACTCTTAAAGTTAGTAAAGTGTGACCGGTGAGGCAAACATGACGTCATATGCTTACGTAATGAGCGTTCTTTAAAGGAATTGTCCGGTTTCTGATCAAGATTTTGAGGTTTTCAACTTTTTTGGGCCAACGGATTGTTATTTCTTTAAAAGTGTTTATTTGTAAAGGTTCCGTGCATAGATGCAATGAAAAGAGTACTATGTGACACAGCTTAATTATATTGGCTTTTGTGGAGTGCATGACAATATAGATGGCATCTATTGGAATTTGGTTGTGCTTGTTTCTTGGAGATTGGCTGTTTGTTACAAATTTTTTTCAGCATTTGACTGAAAGTGTGCTGCAAGGTTTTTTTCTACTCACACAGCTCAGCATCTCAACACAATGATAAACCACAGAATAGTAATTTCATGGATGGCTGTTCAAGCAAAATAGATACCTGTATTGACTTTCTGGGCTGTAAGATATTTTGAAGACTGTCTCTTAGTTATTATTACAATATATGAATATAATCAGTTTTCACTAATCCAAAATAGTTTTAAGGCAACTGAAAAGATACTTGCTCATTTAAATATAGCACAGAATTATAAAGTTGAAGAAGAAGATCTTTGTGTACACTTGTAAGGATTATTCCCTAATCCTTGGCCAGGTGTAATGTACTGGATAAGAATTGTTTCTGATTGTACCTCTTTAAAATTCCCCTTTGTTGATGAGCATTTCATTTCTTACTTTGAATCTGAGCATTATTTTCCAAATATTGAAAGACATACTTAGAAAAAAATTGTAGTTGATACATTATGTTCTCAAGAAGGAGATTTAAGTTATAGAATTGCAGACTAACATTTTTGATGAAGAGGTAGTTTGTTTTCTTTTTTCGGCGAAAGATTGGTCAGAGTCAATTGAGCTTCAGTTCTCCTGGGAATTTTTGCTAAAAATATTTTTGAGTCAATAATAATTATGTTGATATCTGAAGGGTCAGGCTCTTCTGCATTGTCATACATGTCACACAGTTCATTTGGGAATTTTTGCTAATTTAAATATTTTTGAGTCAATAATAAGTTGATATCTGAGTGGTCAGGCTCTTCTGCATTGTCACACAGGAATGCTTGTATGGAAAATGTTGTGTTCATTGTGGTTTTGTAGATAAATGAAATGTTTCATCATTTAACTCTTGATAATAGTCAGACTACCAAATGTTTGATCATGACATTTCAACTGCTGTGCTGTCTTTATGTCTGTCTTTATAACACCTTGCATAAGCAATGCTCATGGCAGTGTATGAAGCTTAGGACTTTACATCTATATTTGAGGTCAGTGTTATAGAAACCCGCAGTTTTTTAGATATATGAAAGGTTTAATTGTTTGTTTTCGTTAATTTTATGTGTGCTGTTGCTTTGCTGCTGCTGTTCTTCTCAGTTTCCTACCATCTCTCTTGTTCTGTGTTATTTACTCATTATTTTTTATTGTTTTTATTTTGTTAATGATTATGTTCTTTTCATTCTACCATTTTGTTTCTTTAGTTTGTTTCATTTTGTGTGAGACATTTTTGCTAACTTTTCACTTAACATTCATGAACTGTTACAAACAAGTGCATCTTTCACAGACATGTCCACAGAGAAAAATATTGTAACAATTTGTTTCATATTATGTTTGATGTTGCTAGGGTTACGTGTACCAAACTGATAACTTCAATTGCAATAAACAAGCCATGACTTTCGTTTAGACCCTCATTTTTTCTTTGATCCAAAGTAGTGAGTGACAAAGTTGTGTGTATCAGGAATCGTCATTTATTTCTTGAATTGTGATTGTTCAATTTTGTTTCATCGGTGAACTCCCAAGATCTGAGCAGTGATTCTCCCTACCTAAAGCCATATATTTCCTTGTAAAAAGAGACAAGAGAATTTGTTGCTGTATCAAGATAAAACCCTTCAGCTGTAAAGCTGGCCTTTCCTTATCACTTGTGTTTGCAATAAAATGTCTCAAAATTTCAAGGAGAAATTACATGTTGATCTTTTTAAATAGTTTACTCTTTTATTAACTCCTATAAGTGACCAAGACAGAATTTCTCCTTACAATATCAATTCAATATCAAGCAGACAAGTGATGAGAATGAAAAAAAATATCAATAGCTCATTTCCGAATTGCCTTTAGCCTCTTTTTTCCAAAGCGAGTCCTGGTGCTCATCCCTTTGTATGGTAATAAGTTTCCATTCACATGCAAATAAACTCATTTTCATACTTATGGTTGAGCACCAGGCCTCGTTTTGAAAAAAAGGCCAATCGTAATTCGGAAATGGACTATTAGGGAATTATTAGTTGATCGTACACCAAAGTCTTGGCACTAGCATCGCAAGATTTGTATGGCAGACAGACAAGAGAATTGCTATTGAGACTGTAGTTGATCTAATATCAAATTCTTCAAACTTGCATTATAAGAATTGTATGGGAGATGGTACAGAGAATGACTATTGAGATCTTGGAAGTGAAAGTGGTTAAGTGACCCTAGTAACAGTATAAGCACTGTAGAGAGTAGAGTATGATACATCCATTTTCTATGTGCAGAAAAACAGCAGCGGTGGATCTGATTTTTGTGTTAAGAATATTAAGCTGGCTGACTTTGGTCGCAGGGAAATTGAAATAGCTGAACAAGGCAAGCAGAAATTTATGTTGTGATAGAGGGACTTGTTCACTGTCTTTTAATAATACAATCTAATCCAGCGTACCCTTAAATAACTTAATATGTAACATATTTTTTATTCCAGTACTGTGGGCTGCCTCTGTTGTCATGACAGTTTTGCCATTTGTGCGCTGTGTAGTGAATATTTACCAGCACAAGACATTTTTCTCCAATTTGATGTGATTTTCTTTATAAGCTTTTGTTTTGTTCACAGTGTTACAGAACGTAATCATGTGAAATTTGCTTCTCAGATTTGAATTTGATTTTAATCCTCAATCTGAAAATCATCTGAATTTTGGAAAAGAGGTTCCTGTAGTTTTTTTTTGGTTAAAACAGATCGTAACCATAATGAAGAATATTCTATGTTTTTATTTTAAGTTTACTTGGTATAGTTTTGTATGAATTTTGCTCTAAGTACATTTGGCATACTGGAAATAAAGATGAAAGTAAAAAGAGTATATCATTTCTTTCACGAGAAAATTTTTCTTTTTCTTTTTAGGACTTTCATTGTTTTAATATGAAACATCAATAAGAGTTCCATTTAAAGTGGTACTTTTTCAGCAATGCATACAAATGTATTCTGGAAAAATTAATTAATCTTTATAGAATTATCATAGGTAAATAAGTGAAATATTCATCAGTGTTACACTTATTTTACCTACAGAAATGCCAGGTCTTATGCTCCTGCGAAAACGGAATTGCACGGACAAGCCATTAGAAGGAGCAAAAATTGTTGGTTGCACACATGTAACTGCGCAGGCTGCAGTGAGTAAACAAGTTTTTATGCCTTTTTCAATTTACAAAATCAACCAGTTACAATTTGGGTTTTTTGTTATATGCATTCGGGGGTTTCATTAAGGGCCAGGCACCGGGCAAATTGACCGGTTGTGAGGACGGCTTTGCCCACCTGATTTGACCATCTCGAGGAAAGTTTATCTTATAAAGAAGTTCAGTTCAAAGAGTTTTGCCTGCCTGTGAAAACCAGTTGCCCTCCTGCAGAAAACATTAATGAAACCCCTGGCTGCATTGTTGTTTTACTTCATACTCAAGTGATTTTCAATAATTATGTTTTTAAGTCTAAGAGTTGAAAACAGTTTTAGGAAAGTTTGTTTTTTTTTTTTTTTAAAATTATCTTTTTGTGGAGTTAACACCTGTAGAACTACTCTAACTTGTAAAATTCAGCATTGAATGTTATATATATATATATATATATATATATAACTAACTGCAGACAGTACTGTTTCGGCCTTCTGGGCCTCATCAGTGCAGTGCTAATGCTAGGATGGAGGAGAACCAATATGGTCACCCCAAACGATCCAACCTTTGTGGTATCGTCTAAGCCATGCCAGAGTGCTCAAACTATATATATATATATATATTCATATATATATATATATATATATATATATATTCAGTTGCCAACTCCTTAGTTTTATATGCAAATATGCAAATACATTCTTTACAATTGATTGCATACTGTTTCATCTTTTGTAAAATTCAGGTTCTGATAGAGACCCTCACAGCTCTGGGTGCCCAGGTTCGCTGGTGTGCATGCAACATTTACTCAACACAGGTTAGTTTGAAAAGCACAAAATCTTAATTATTTACTGTCATAGTTATGTCCTAAGAGGTTTGTGGAAGAAAATGCTTGTTTAGGTTTATCTTGCATATTGTATGCAGATTGTAGAGTTTCCTTATGCCACTGACTTGATTTTATAATTTTCAACAGAATGAGGTTGCTGCAGCCTTGGCTGAAGCAGGTTAGTTGGTTGTCTTGTTCAACTTCTGGATGTATGTTCTAAAATTTGTGAAGTACATGCAACTTCTAAACTTTATTGTCTAATACCAATCGTTCACTGTGGTTACCAGGTTACCCCATCTTTGCCTGGAAGGGAGAGTCTGAGGAAGACTTTTGGTGGTGCATCGAGCAGTGTATCACAGCAGACAAATGGCAGCCTAACATGGTGCTGGATGACGGTGGCGATGCAACTCATTTGTTGTACAAGAAATTCAACGGAACTTTTAACACCCTGCGTGGAGTAGTGGAAGAAAGTGTCACTGGGGTTCACAGGTTAGGTTTGTTGATTCACCTCTAACCTTAAACATTTAACCCTTTGCATCCTAACTTTTGTTTTAATTCATTTAAGGTTGTACCAGCTTTCCAAGCAGGGAAAACTAACGGTGGCAGCCATGAATGTCAACGACTCAGTCACCAAAGTAAGTGTAGTTGAAACTTCAGACTTGAATACAAATTAGACAGAAAATAACCCTAATCTGTGAAGAACAATGACTTTAAGAACTTGATAAATATTCTATTTATAGACAAAGTTTGACAACATGTACTGCTGTCGAGAATCAATCTTAGATAGGTAAGTACATGGTTTAGAAATAATTACAGGAAATTCACATTTATGAATATTATTGTGCTGTATTGCATTTTTTTTGTTTTGATAGTTGACTTGCAAAAAACTTTTAAAAAGTCTTGCTCAGTGTTTGCCTCTGATTTGTAAATCTCCACCTTTGCTTTTAGAGAATTTCCTTGAAATAAATTTTAAATATTATTTAAAACTGTATAATGGTGACATTTTTAAACATTTACCCTTTAGCTTTACACATTTTTGTATTCTTTATTGCTATTTGTTTATTACCATTTTCTATTTTTAATTATGATATTATATATTACTTTTATTGTTGTAATTGTTATTTTATGTATACACAGCCCTACTCTTAATATTATATGTTAAGGAGATGTTACAGCTCTATTTATCTTGGAATCAAGTGGTTGAAATTAATTTTCTTCCTTTCGTAGTTTAAAGAGAACCACAGATGTAATGTTTGGTGGCAAACAGGTTCTTGTGTGTGGATATGGAGAGGTAAATAGATTGCATCTAATTTCTCCTTTCAATATCACGCCGGAATCAAACATTTAGATCACCAGTACAAGGCTGTGCTCTAAGGAAAATTGAATGGAGCCCAGTGCTTTGAAACTGTGAAATCCAGGGTGCCCAGTATATGCTTTGTATGAAAAAACTAAAATTCCTGAGTCACCCAAAAGCAAGAGTAAGGTGCCAGGGGCCACCGGGCACTGCTAGACCACAGCCTTGCAGTAGAAAGGAAATGATCACCAACTTAAGAAGCTCTTGATTGTGAAACAAATTCTCCTTGTCAGCATCTCAAGAAATGTGTAGAGAACAGTATGGAGAATATGCATAGTGATGTTAGGGTGTCAAGGATTAAAGAATTAAATGTAGAAAAGTAAAACACTGCCAGGGCTCAATACTAACTTTTCAACTTACTAGCCAAACTGACGAGTGGAAATCGAAAACTACTGGCCAAAACTGAATTTCTACTAGTCTGTGGCTAGTTGGCTACCATTAATACAAGCCATGACTGTGATGATCACTGATGATCTGTTGTTTTACCAGGTTGGCAAGGGTTGCTGTTCAGCGCTCAAAGGTCTTGGTGCAGTAGTGTATGTTGCAGAAATTGATCCCATCTGTGGTCTTCAAGCTTGGTAGGTTCATGTCTTAATCGTTAGTCTGGGTGCACATGTATTAATGATTGCAAGAGACCTTCATTGAAGCCCTGGCAAGGATTGAGACAAATTTTAAATATTTATTAATGGTCATTATTTTTTCTTTTGTACATACTTTGTTTAGCATGGATGGTTTCCGAGTTGTCAAGATTGACATGGTGGTGAAAAATATTGACATCCTTATCACTTGCACAGGTATCTAACCAGCAAAAGTCAGAACAATTTTAATTTTTGAATGTCTAGGTTGATATTTGATAAGATATTCAGGCCCAAAATTAAAAAAAAAAAAAATGTCTTAATCGTCTTTTGGGCCTAAGTGGCCAAAAATGGTGGCTAGAATTACCAATAAAAGTGTCAGTTTTAAAGCTGCAACTGTATGTACCTTTAAGTAACACAAATTTGGCTTAACTACATTGTATGATAAGCAAATACTTGAAATCTGTGCTCAGCATAAAAAAGAGGAATAGCAATCACGTTACTGCCTAGAGTGTGTATGAAAAGGGCGAAGTGTTTGATGTCAACAGACTTTACTTATGCGAGTTTTCTCTTTGCATCTTTTTTTTTCTCACAACAGGCAACAAGCATGTGGTTACAAGAGATCATTTGGACAGAATGAAGAATGGCTGTATTGTTTGTAACATGGGGCATTCAAATACAGAAATTGATGTGGTAAGATTCAGATATGATCTGATAAGCCAATTAACTAATGTTTGCAACATAGTAAGTAAAATATGAAATAGTGATTGGACAAGGCTCTGAGCTCAACTTTTTATCAACTCTCCATTTAGAAACTTTCATCATAAAATGGTCACTGAAAAAAATATTTTGGTTGCAAGAGAAAGCAAGACATATTGCATTATTGCATGAAAATTGTAAATCTCTTGCAAGATAATGTCTTTGGATTCAGCAGTATGGCTGCCATTGGCCTTTTGGAGTTTCCTATGACATCCTAAGGCAAAATACAATGAAAACAAAGGAGAAAGAAGCAATCATGAAAGAAAAAAAAGGCAAATCTTGGTAGTCTTCGTCAAGAGGGAAAGCCCTAAAGGTTAAATTTACAGAAAATGATTGGAGGGAAAATTGTCTACATATTGAATTGCAATTAACGTGAATTGTTCCCAACAGTGCCTGAGCAAAATACCTTGTAATTGTCAGCTTTTACATTGATGGGCTTCATTTCTTGTCAGTGTTATAGGGACTAATAGCCATTTGGCACCCGTTGGTGTCAAGCAGGTAGAACTCATTGTGCAAGTTCACAATGTGACATATAGTCCCCTTTAAGCGGTCTGTATGTTCACAACAGTAATACAGTACTTTCCACTTGGCTTGGTTTACAGGCTAGCTTAAGAACTTCAGATCTGACATGGGAGAAAGTCAGAACCCAAGTAGATCATATCATCTGGCCAGATGGCAAGAGAATTGTGTTGCTTGCAGAGGTATATCAGTTCTTATAACTCTTCCCTCCCCTCTTTGATGTGGTTAAATGCAATTTAATGGAGTTAGCAAAGAGTGTCAGTGTTCTCTTGCAGTCAGCAGTATCTTTGCAAATGCACACGGGTCGGAATTCCATGTGCTCTTCGTTTTAGGTGTTCTTGCATGTGCTTTGAGCGTGTTCTTAGAGCGTTCCCAGGCAGTTTTACCCATCCATGCCCTCCCTCTTTCTTTATTCAGTGTGACGGGTGCCTGTTTCCCTTTCCTGTGTAGTGGCTCATGGCTGGGTTGCAAGTATTTGCCAGCCATGGGAGAAGTTTCCATCTAGGAGCTGGCTGCCATTAGTGGAAGCTCCTGGATGTTTCAGGCACTCAACCTTCACTTAGTGATGCAGTTGTTAATTTAAATTAATAATTATCAAGGTTTTAGTTCACCTTACTGGAAAATTTATTGAAGGGGAAAAAAAAAACTTAGAGAAATTTCAGATTTTTATTTTGTGCTATGATTAGTTAACTAAGAGGTGATGGTAAAAGGAAATGACTTTTAACCCTGTGGCATCTAAGAGTGACCAGGATATTCTCCCCACAGTATCACCCTGGAATCACACATTAAGGTCATGAGAATAGAGGAAATGATCACCAACAAAAGAAGCTCTTGATTGTTAAACAAATTCTCCTTGTCAACACCTTAGGAAACATATAGAGAACAGTATGGAGAATATGCATACTGATGTTGGGTGTTAAGGGTTAAATACAGCAGCTGATAATGTTTTTACAGATGTAACTATGGCCTCTAAATTTCCTTGTGGCTTCAACACTCCTTATTTCAATCTGTAGCGTAACAATATATATCTCTTATTAACCAAGTGCAAGGGCCGTACTGGGAGAATATCGGCCTGAGGTCTTGACAGTACGGACCTTGCTGCGCTCGGTCCGTACAAAAAAGAGCGAGGGCCAATATTCTTCCAGTACGGTCCTGAGCAAGCTTGGTTAATAAGAGATTTATTATACGACTGAAGTTCAAAGGGATACAAGTGTGGTATCATTCGGGACCATTCGGGACAGTGCCCAGTCCAATACTTAGAGAATATTGGACGGGCAATAGAGCATTTTGATTGGTTGGTTTTAGTTATTGGCCCTCTGACTGCCTGAGTCATGTACTAATGTTCACTACCATGTGGCAACATCTCTCAAACATGAGGTTGACTGTATCCACTTTGTTTCTTATAGGGTCGCCTGGTCAATCTGAGTTGCTCTAGTGTTCCTTCATTTGTAGTATCCATTACATCAACAACACAGGTAAGAAAAGAGTTTGATCTGAAGTCTTTGAAAAATAGTTCAACAATGTAAGCTCTGATGTGCATAAGTGATGTTATTTGTATTTATTGTATCAGCTGCAGTGTTTTACAAGGATTTCCAGCCCTGTGGAAAGATGCAACATTGCACAGAAAAATTACTATTATTTTTTATGTGTTTGATATCAATAATCAGCTGCTTACCCATCACCTTTCTCACCACTTGGTCAGGCTGATGAATGAATGGCAAAGCAGATGTCATTTCTTGTGTTCAATTCAAAATCTGACTTGTTAGCTGTGCTCACTCTTGGACTATGGAGTTGAACACTTGAAGAGAAATTCCATACCTAAGCACATCCACGTGTTATTCTCTATCTCTCTTACAGGCTATAGCATTAATTGAACTTTTCAAGGCACCTCCTGGTAGATATAAACATGATGTCTATCTTCTGCCCAAGAAGATGGGTAAGTGATGAGTGTATCGGTTCTCCTTACAGTTTTTACATTCTCTCAAACAGAATGGTAGGGAGAATAACAGAAATGCAGGAGAAATGGCTCTAGATAAAACACTTAACTCTGGAATAGCTGGCAAGAAATGCAATGTGTGCGGGTTTTGTGTTAACTAAATTTGCTGGACTCCAGGATATTAGAAAGCTAGGTTGGCTTACAATCAAAGAGCGTTTAGAATTTAATATAGCTAAGCTAGCGCACAAGTTATTATACAACGAGGACTTTCCACTAAAACCCAAGCAAAATGTCATAAATAGATATAGTCTTAGGTCATTAGCTGCACCAAAATTAGAACTTGCCAACAAAATTGAGGAGAACACTCTACAAGATCAAGCTGCAGAAGCTTTTAATAAGCTTCCTGCGGAGCTAAGGAATTGCAGTGACCATGTACTTTTTTGTATAAATCTTAAGAGACATACTGACATGCAATGGATAATCTAGTATAGTTTTTATTATTCACTATTTTATCAATTTTGATTTATTGTAAGTGTTATGTATATAGTTAATTTTTATATTAGTAGCGAAGAGTCACTATGTGGAAGTATGCTAATAAAGGTCATTATTATTATTATTGTTATTATTATAATTATTATTATTATTATTATTATTATTATGTACTGTTTAGAAAAATTAGTGTCATGTTGTTGGAAATGCAAGGGTTAATTATATTTCTGTCTGCTGCCTTTCAGATGAGTACGTAGCAATGTTGCATTTGCCAACATTTGATGGCCATTTGACAGAGTTGACAGAGGAACAAGCAAAATATCTTGGAGTTAACAAGAATGGCCCTTTCAAACCCAATTATTACAGGTTTGAATTAAGAATGGTGTCTTTTACAGTAAATGGTTTGACGTGGGGATAGATATTTTCATGGTGAAGTCTGAATATTCTCATGAGAGTAATCCCGAGAAGAACTGTAGTTGGTAGTAGTGACTGATATTTTGAAAAAAATTGCTGGAAGTCATTTCAAGAATTGAGAACTTTCACTGAGGTTGTCTCTCTATTTTGAGCTTTATGGTAATCATGTTTTCAGCAGCAGCAAATCAGTAGGTGTTGTTTCAGGTTTCTTTGCTTCATTGTTTCATAAAGCTTTGCACAATGTACAAACCATAAGGTGCACATCCCCTCACAGCTTATTTCTAAGTCAAAGGAGTACATCATTTGAATGGAGTATTGGTCTTGTTTTGAATTCCCATAAAAGAGCTATTTTTCTCTTGATCTCTCCTTCTCATTCTTAAACAAATCCACTGACAAAAAGCCTTGAGAAACTACAAATATAAGGACATAGCTTTGCAATTGTTTTATTGATGTTTGGAGTTTCCATGTTTTAACAACTTACAATCATTTCTGTTTCTAAGCAAGAATATAATTTTTCTACAGATACTAATGGCCAGGGACTGGAATCCACAACAGCCATGGATAAATTTCTTGTAAATTCATTGAACATTTTTAAAATTGCTATTTATGAAAGAAAGCAGTATTTTGCAACTTTTGGTCCAACCTTAGTCTGCCCAACCTCTGCAAGTAACACTGTAGTCAAAGCTGAAAAACTAGATGTAGAGTTTCTTGGAATAGACATCTTTCTAAACATGAGTCTGAGTCATTTTCTGGTAATCTCTGTCCATTTCCATGAATCACCTCGTGTAGTACACCATTTTTAAAGAGGCATGTGTTATTTTGCCTTGCCATTTCTCTGCAAAAATGCTTCATGTATGTGGGGCTGTGCCATGCTCTTGTCATATGCATGTAAAAGTAGGAAATTAATTAATTTGGTTGGTCAAAGAGATAGTCAAGTATAGACTGTCATGTGCATTGCTTGATTTTGTCTACAATAAAGCATAAGAGGTTATATTTTGTATAAGAGAGGTGTTAATTTGTTGCTTATGGCCACTAATATGGTAATCATGCAGGATCTATCTGCCAACTGTTTGTTGAGTAAACTTGGTTCTGTTGAGAGCCTTTTTCATTTTATTTTTTTTTTTTACACAAGGCCCTCTGCATTTCTTCTTTGGTCTTTACAAGTTAGGAAATAACTTAAAAGTACTAAATGGGGGTGTTGATGCAAACTGCAAAGAATATGAAAAGTATTTTTTTCCATCTCTGGTGCACATATTGGGTTCTTTAAATGATGGTTACAGCAGCAATTGCCAGTGAAAGAAAAGAAAGATTTTGTGAGCAGAACAATGGCTGGGAATAGCCATTTGAAAACTCTGTCCATTTCATAGCTGTTTCTGAAAATTGGTGCAAAATCAGTGAAATGTAGGGACTTTGTTTACAGCAACCCCATTTGCAAACTCAATGCTTCAGGATTAGTGCTCTTGCAGAAAGGAGACACATTGAGTCTCTTGTAAAATTGTCTAAATTGTCTTAGCTTCCTTATTTCAGTTGGCCAAAGCTGTCTAGGCATTGCCATAGTAACAGCTCAAGGTCCCTTAATGTGATACTTTAGTTAGATTTCTTTTACATTAAAAATTTTATGGAGGTATGACTATTCTAGTTTGCCAACCAACAGCTGGTAGATAGATCTCACTTAATAGTGAGGATCATTTCTCGCAATAACCAGATGTCTATGTATCACTGACATAATTAAGTCTATCATAATCATGATTAATGAGCCTTCAGACCAGGCAATGGTTAATAATAATTTTAAGCAGTTTTCCAAAGTAAGTGCAAAGCATGTCACCGATAATTAAATAAATGGAAAAGCTGCCTGTTTATCAAGTCGATTGAATTATAAGTTTGCTAATTTTTCCTAGATGAAGAAGTTATTTAAAATATGCTTGTGCTGTCATCTGTGTCTTTTGGTTTCTTTTTATATCCCATACTCCCAAGTCTTCAGCTGTTGTATGATACTGTAATGAGCGTGTTTAATGACATTATAAGTGGCATTCAATAAAATTGTGCCATGTCACCGCATCTGTTTAGATACATCTCATGTCTAAACATGGACCTCTACACATTGTTAACCAAAATGATTTACCTATAACAAACTCTAAAAATATCCTCCACTGTAGACTCCTTTTTTTTTCTTTTAGCTTACTGTAACCAACCTGCAAGAGTCAAGGGCTTCCACAGGGAGTCTTGACCCTTTCAAACCTAATAGTGATTAGCATCCAATTTCTCCTCAACACTATAACCCCTGAACCACACTTAAAGGTCACGAGAAAACAGGAAATGATCATCAAGTAAAGAAGATCTTTATTGTTAACCAAATTTTCCTTGTCAGGACTGTAGATCTTCCAATTATGCCCCCTCCTCCCCCCTCTAATAAGCTCCTGCACTTTTAGAGGAAGAAATTTATGAAACCGTCCCTCTAGTAATCCCCCTTACCCCTTCCCCTCAAAAAAACACTCCGTATCAGTAAGTGCAATAAATTTATTCAAGTGCTGTAATTTTACAGAGAATTAACTCTGAAGCATAAATTAAAGTGCTAAATGAAACCCATGAAAAACCCACTGAGCATTAGCACTAGTAAGGGCATATATGTGAACCACACGAGGTAAAGAAATACTCTTTACTAGGGCTAACACTCAGTGGGTTTTTCATGGGTTTCATTTAGCACTTTACGCTTCAGAGTTAATTCTCTGTTCCATCATTTGTGTTCTTAGTGCTATGCGGCACAACTTTTATGCCATAATTTTAGTTTGCGATTATAGTGATTGATTAAGTTATGTTGGCATCAATAGAATATTGTATTGGGAAATAGCAGAGCAATGCTGAATATATAACATGGCTAAACAAAGTGCATTGAGAGAGTTAGATCATGAAATTGACTTTTCTATTGAGTTCCAAATTGATAAGCCCCCCTCTAGGAAGCCCCCCCCCCCCTCTTTTAACAAGCCACCTTCCCAAAGTACCTGAAATAAATAAGCACCCCAGGTGGCTAATAAGAGGATTTAGAAAGTATAATTTCAGAGCTGAGCAAAGAGTTTCCAGCAATCTGATTGGTCGAGCGGTTACTTATATGACACTATAGAAACCACTCCATGCGGCTTATATAAAAATAATCAATGTTAAAGTAAAATGTTAATAAGTGTTACTAAAATATTATGATTTTAGAAATTTCTCTGTTGTTCAGCTCTGAAATTATACTAAAACAATTATTCACCTCAGGTTCAGTGAATATTGTCGAATAATCCCCTCGACTTCGTCTCGGGGATTATTCGACAACATTCACCTCGCCTACAGCGAATAATTGTTAATTATAGTACCCTAAGAAATGGCTGGAGAATATTCTGGAGAATGTGCGTACTATTGTTAGGGTTACAAAGACATATGCCACTGTATATATATATTTTTTTCTTTATGCTTATTGTTACAAACCTACAGACGCCTAGAGCTTCCTTTCGGAGTCTTGACCCTTTGACCTGTAAAGGTGACTAGCATCTTATTTCCCCTACCTTAATAATAACAATAATAATAATAATGATAACATATTTATGCAGGATGGCCAATTCAGTTATAAAAAACTGCTATCAACTGCTATCATACCTTATTACCCATGAGTCACAATTAAGGTCTCAAGAGTAAAGGTAATGATCACCAATTATAGAAACCCTTGATTGTTGAACAACTTCTTCTTGCCCGCACCTTAGGAAATAGAGAACAATATGGGAATATGCATACTAATGTTCGCGCAATATACAAAAGGGTTAAAGTTGATTGGTGATTTAGAGCAACACCATACTGTTACTTCTTCCCTTTGATTACATTCCTATCAGTCTTAAGCGTCCTGTTGGGATCAAGCATACTAGTTAAACAGGGTTTATTGCGAAGTGTGATTGTATAAGTGAGGAAAGCTCTTAAAAGCTGTTTTGCATTGGACATACAGTGACAATGACAACCACTAATGTTGTTGAATCTTGATGCACAGTCACATTCAAAATTCCTCAACTTAAGTCTGATGATGAAGATAATATGTGCGCTTTGTTTGTTGTAAGTCTGTGACTACAAACCATCACACAACAAGACCGCCTGCTACCCAAATGTTCAAATTGCTTTGTGCATCCAAAGGTTTGCTGATTTAACTCTTAAATAACTCATGACCCTTTACACACTAACATCAGTATGCATACTCTCCATACTGTCTTCTGTAAAGCTCCTAAGGTGCTGACAAGGAGAATTTGTTTAACAATAAAGAGCTTTTATAGCTGGTAATCACTGATCATTTCCTGTATTCTGGTAAACACAATGTGTGATTCAGGGGTGATATGGTAAGGCAAATTAGATGCTAGTCACTCTTAGAAGTACAAAGGTTAATCATTGTCACACTAAGAAGCCAGTCTGTGATAATGATAGAGGTCCAATGATGGTACAGTCAACATGAGAACTGTTTCTAAATAATGAGCAGCAGGGATAGTGTGGTGATTAAGGCACTAGCCTCCCAACCCTGCAGCCCGCATCTGAGTCCTGCACCTGGTGTCACACGCGAGTTGAGTTTGTTATTAGTTCTCAAGGAGTTTTCTCAGGGTCCTCTGGATTCCTCTCTCCACAAAAAACAAAATTTCAAATTGATCTGGAGTCAGTGAACAGGAAGAGCCAGCTCGCAGTGTCCACTGCTGAATTATTATTCTTAGAATTACAATAAACCCTGTGTTAAGCATTACTGCATTACGTAGTTAGTTGGCAAAGTTCTGAAATTACTTCCCTTAGTTACTGTACAGTAATTTTTGCCTCTTTCAAGTGGCTACCTCATGGTTACCCTTTCCTAAGTCCCAATGGCCTGTTTGTATTGTTCTCCACCTGCATTGATGAGACACTTGAAGTATGGCCACTTGAAAACCAAGATTAATCTTTCAAGTAAAATTTAATCCAAGTTTATCTCCCAAAGGCAATTTAAGTAGTATTTTTGAGAAGTTTTTATAAATTAGTGGCCAATTATTGGAAAACAAGTTACTTTTTTTTTGTGATACTCCTTTTCTGTGAAACCTGTCTTAAGCCGTCAAGCTGTATTAAGCATTCACCCCATCATTCCCTGGGGGTGACTGCTTAATACAGGTTCAACTGTATCATGAGTCTTGAATATGTATGATCAGAACATTTACAAATTCTTTATCCTCAATCTGTGGAGCATTTCTAAGACATAAGTGTAATGGAAATTCCCTGAATACAGAAAAGCCCCAACAACCACTACACAAATCAGTGTCATACACAGACCGAACCAGTAATTTTTAATTGAAATGGTACACAAGTCACTTCTCACAAATATTCCAGAGTAAATACCCCAAAGTACATTTGCACGGTTACTACAAAACACCACCTAGTAATTTCTGTGTTTTCATAAATACAAGATCAATTTACCTTCCAGTTGTTCTCAACCTAACTCCAACGCAACAATAATTTCTTGTAGAATAGTTAGTTCTTCACATGAAAATTTAGTGTCAAATTCAACATTACCCTTACAATGTCATTGCTGTTTTTGACATTTGTCTTCTTGAAGAGGTTGCGATATTGATTTCTAAATGAAATGACTGAAAAATTGGACTTTCCAAGTTTTGAACAACAACAAAACTCAAAAGGAAAGAGTTTATTTCTCCCTGAACTGGAATAAACTGAAATCAAATAATGGTAATACCATGAGCAGCCAAGATTTAAGCAATTTGCTGTGACCTGAAGATGGTTAGCTTTGTTTGTCTCACTTCAAAGCACTGAGGGCATGCAAAGGTTAAATTACTGAGAAAGTTTTTCTAATTAGTATTCTTTTTATCCAGCTTAAGATTAACTGAGAATAAAAACAGACCATAGAGGCTTATGACAACAATATTATTCTAAAAAATCAACACTGATTTAAGAATATTGCAGCTGAGACAGGGTGATGCCTTTTTCTGGTAAAAGATGTCCGCAGTCTGCTCTTTTGACAATAATTTATGTCACCAAGTACTAAAAAATAACAATGTTGAGATGCCAGTGGTTTTCAACCAAAAATCCTCAAATCAAGTCTCAAATCAATCTTTTTTTAAAAATTAAATGCAGTACATAACATTTAAATAATGTAATCATATCTTTCTGTGTTCATTTCTGCAAGACACTTTCTGCACATAGTGTATTAATTTTTCCTGCCATTTTTGTACATAGTTCCCATTCTATCTTCATGGTACTGTCAGTTCATCGGATCTTGTGAATTTTCAAGAGTTACTACTTCTACCGCTTGCGTAGCCACTGGGACACCTTCACATGTGTCCACTATCTGGGTGTGGACTTCATGTCCCATTGTGGAGGTTGTCACTGTTTGAATTATTGAATGAGGTGCCATCGCTACTTGAGGAACAGATGCGGAGATGTACTGTGAATGAGTGCTAGCTGGTAAATGGTGAGTTTGAATCTGCATGAGAGATGCTGCAGCCTGAACTGGAATGGTGACCATGTTAGAAGTGTTTAAGTTATCCTGGACATTTGCCAATGCTGCAGCAGCAGCAGCAGCATGTTCGGGTAAAACAATCTGCCCTCCATCAGCAAGAGTGGCTTCTGCAAGAGTGGCAACAGCTGCTTGTGCAATAGCTTCAGTGTGTGATAAATCACTTTGGTCAATTCCTACTCCATCACCCTGTCCTGGATGAGGAAGAGTTACTTCTACTTGGGTTGCAGCAGCAACTTCAGCCAATGTTGCCACAGCTTGGGTTGCTTCTGTTTGCGAGGTGGCCGCATCTGATAGAGTACTGACAGCACCTGACGCATCTACTTGGATCAGCGACACGGTTCCATCAGCATTTGAAATGGTATGTACCATCTGGTGCTGTTGCTGTACATACTGGTGCTGTGTAGCATCTCCCTCTGAGAAAGCTGGCAACAGATCTTCCCTTCCATGGTACTTGTAGCAGTTCTTCACAATCTGTCGCAGGGCATTTGTCCATGAGATTCTGGCTTTTTCATCTTCACTGCGACAATCACTGCGAACATTCTGCCATGGCAAATCTGATGGCCACCAAGCTGGTCGGGTTGAATCCTTCCCCCAGCCTGGCTTTCCTCGACCGGTGGAATAGCGCAGCATCATTGGAATAAATGCTCTGAGCTGGGCTTGGGTCATTTTGTCAACAGGAGTTGGAATACCATCGATTACAAGAGGGGGTAGTGTGTAGATATCTGGATTTTCTGGGGGAGGTGGAGGGGCATGCTCTGCTAAAGCATGCTCTAGATCTTGGAGAACAAGCTGTTTAAGGTTTCTAACCACATTTTCCAGAGGAACGGCACCAAACACCTTGAAAAGCGGATTTGGTTTCCCAGGGCAGACGCACAGCACAACAGCTTGCTGTCCTACTCGAGTTGTATACTCGTCAATCGTCGCTCTCAATTTCCGCAGAAGACGAGTTTGTTGACGTTTTCTGATCGAAGGATTCGTTTCAAACGAATGTGGCCTTTTCCGCTTCTTTCCAGTCGCAATAGCCGCTGCAGCAGCGACTCCAACCGGCCCTGCAGCCGCTAACTGTGCTGTGACTTCATCACCGACCGTAGAATTTAGCAGGTCCGACCCATCGAAGGTTGTGGACTCCGGCGAAGATGGCTCATCATCCGACATTTGACTCATCGACTGAGATATGGAATGCGACATCTGCAGGGTCTGCAAATTGCCTTGCGACAGAGCTTGGGTTAAACCCACCTGATGAAGACCGACTTGAGCCAGTTTGCTGTCGAAAAGGATTCAAAACATACCGTCAGATTCGAGACAGAACAAAATGATACCAGTTTTTTTTATGAATGTTCATTGAATCTTTACGCGACGAATTAATACAAAATTCACGTAAAAACCTTCGCCTGAACTCGATTTTCACATCGGAAAAACCCCACAAAACATCGATAAAAATCACGACTGTAATCCAACAGATCGTCCTAAAGCGCCTTCATTTCCGTGGTTGATCACGAGAGAGCGAGCCCCTTTTCAGTTCGAAAATTACAATCTTTTCGTCTGGTAAACTTCTCCTTTCACTACAAAAGCACCGCGGTCATACTTACACTTTTAATCGACAACCTACGCTCCATAACTGCTGAAATAAGACGAGAGCCTTAGGTAAAACACAGTAAAGATACCTGGTTTGACGGCAGGATCAAAATAACTCAGCAAAGTTTCTGAATCTGCGCAAAGAAGCTGTCCGTTCGACTTGCGCGGAAAAGAGAACGCGATGGCGGCTGCTCAATAGAACAAACTGGCGTAAGGCTGCCACGCATGTGCTAACCAAACTGCGGGGTGTACCCCTTTCATGGAAAATTACAGGGCCAGCTTAATCTAACGCGCATTGTAATTGGCTAAAGTGAATCGCTAATTCAATAAGAACTCTTCTCATTGGCTGTTATTATTTAGTTCGAGTTTTAGCAAGGTGCGGTAGCACCTGTTCTTCTCACCTGCCCTTAGCTTTACTTCTTTCATTTTTTTCTAAAAATATAGGATATGATCAATAAATTATAAGGTTATGGTGTTGTTTGAATTAAGAGTTGTATTGTTCATTTCTTCCATAAACTAGAATCCTCTCCTTGTTTGCAGGGCTGGGATTAAAAAGAGTGATGGATTTTAAACTGTTACTTCTCTTTTTTTTTTTCCTTCATCTTTTTAGAAGCTGCCCATTATCAGCAAAGTGGTGTTATCTATACAGACATGTCCCAGCAATCACTACTAGCACCCAATTGAAAAAATTAGATCAATACACTTCAAATCCTAAGATGAAAGAAGTGAATCAGTGAATGTTAAAAATATTTTTTAACTTTGTATGCTTTTTTTTCTAAGATTTGTTCTGACCCTTGTCAATGGTACAGTGACACTAAATTCACTGAAAGGGTCTGGATAGGACTGAATATCATGTGACATTTCACCAAGGCCAACCACAGGAACACCACACTCCATTAATGTTAAAACTTACAAGCTTCTTACCTTGCATTCAAAATAAAGTGACTCCATAAGTTACACACCAAGATCTTCCTGTTTACAGTCCTGGCCTCCTAAGGTGCACTTGAAATCTTTGGCCCCCAGAAGTTTTAATGTTTTTTTTTTTTTTTTGTCCCCATAGTTACTACACTTGGACCCAGAAGTGATTAACATGTAACTTTTTCCTATGGTATCCATACCTTATCCACCAAACAGGTGATGAGAAAACTCAAACTAATCAGATTGAAATTGTTTTCTATATTGATATAATACCAAATTCTCATAACTATTTTAAAAGGAAATGTGAGGCAACTAGAGAGAAGAATGAACAAATAGATCTTGGGACTTAAAAGGGGGTTGACATGTAGTAGTAGGTCTCACAACAAGCTCCTCTGACAACAGCTCCCAGAAAACACTAACCAAACCCCATCAGTAAACAACCCCCTGTTGTAATTGATAATCACTATATTCTTGGGACATTCCCACCCCTCCCCTGGGCAAATTGTATCCTAACAGGGGTGTAGGTGGGAGGGGATTCTGAAATCCCCATAACTCCCACCCCTTTTTGAGACACTTTTTAAAGTCAAGAACATAAATATCTTAAAACTGAGGTTTGTGAAAACGTGCAAATCCTAAAAAGTTATAATGGCATAAATCTTTTCACTGTCTAACACTCCTTTTGCAGGTCATACTCTACAAGAAAAGAGCAGTCATAAAGCTTCTTCATGTAAGGTGCATGGAAATTTGTAAATTTGACCCCACTTCCCCTTTCAAAAATTCCTGGCCATACCCCTGTATAAAATTTAAGATGATCCTTTAAATAAACTTGTGGAGGCGCGGTGGCCTCATGGTTGGTGCACTCGACTCCGGATCGAGTGGTCCGGGTTCGAGCCCCGGCCGGGACATTGTGTTGTGTTCTTAGTCAAGACACTTTGCTCTCACAGTGCCTCTCTTCACCCGGGTGTTTAAATGGGTACCGGCAATTTAATGCTGGGGGTAACCCTGTGATGGACTGGCATCCCATCCAGGGGGGAGTAGAAATACTCCTAGTTACTTCATGCAACAGAAACAGGAGTTAAGCATCAGCCTAAAGGGCCACTAGGCTCGTAAACAGACTTTACCTACCTTACCTTTGAATAAACTTATACCAACTACTGTAAATAACATTTTAACAATAACAAAAACTAATTGTGTTGTATCAAAAAGTAATTTATTGCACTTCTCAAATAAATAATGAATTATAATAATCTTCTAAAATTATTCACTTTATAATATGTTCCACAGGATCACACATTACACAAAATTATATAAAAATTTACTCTAGACAGTTTTCTAGGACTCATTTCCATTGATCTACTGCTGATTGGAATGAAAATTTCATGACACAGTAAGAATCTCTGGCAGAGCCACACTGAAAAAACAAAGCTTAGGGCAACAACGATCAAGGAATTCTGACTGATTTTACACGACAATTATTGTAAAACACACCATGGGTCAAAGCAGAGATAGATATAACTTTGGCACAAAACTCAAAAATTATTTCTGCTGACTGACTGCTTTCTACTTGTAATACTGATTAACACAAGTACAGCAAGATCTCCTTGCACTTTTCAGCTGAAAATCAGGCATCAAGTACAACATATTCATGTTTACCAGATAATTATATAGTACAAATAGTAATCCAAAAATATATTTGAACAGGTCAAGACCAGCCTAGTCGAAAACTGTGGAGGAAAAAAGAGAATTCCTAATCCTTAAACTTCCATGAGAGACCAAGATAGAGTTTCTCTTTACAATTTTAAAACAGCGCCAAGCAGAAAGGTAATGAGAATAGAGATCAATTAAGGGATTTTTAATTGATCCAAAAACAAATTCATTAGAACTGTAAGGCAGGCGGTAATAAGAATTAATGATGAGGTTTCATAAACTCTCCAGTATGCACATTCCTTCATGTCATGCGAACCTTCAATATCTAGTATAATGCATAGTAGAGCTTCTCACACTTTTTAGATGTCTCAAGGAAATGCTTACATGTTAGATCTTTAAAAAAGAAAAGTTAATCCTGCTGCAATAATTTGACTCCAACCAAGGCCCATTTACGCTAAGTCCTTCAAGCAGGCAACATCAAACCCATGCTAAATGCGGCTTTCTCTTTTGGCATCCTACTGACAGTTCGTAGAGCCTTCTTATTACGAAGACGAGAAGGTATTATGTATAGCTAATCGCCGGTATTATAGGGATAACTTCCAGAATGTGCCAAAACTTTATTTTTTCTTTTTTCCTTTGCCTTTTTTCTTTTTACCCTTTTTCCCACCGGCTTCCCATCCAAAGCCTCGAAATCCCAAGAACTGCGGCACATTGTGCGCAATGTAGTAGCCATTCACCATCGCATCGGGACTCAAAAGATCCACCTCACGCTTGGTTTTCAAAGGTGACGGCGATCGAGACTTCTTTCCGCTTTTCTTCCCACCTTTTCTCGAAGGACTTCGACTGGCTCCTCTACTGCGACTTCTACTTTTCCCCGATTTCCTTACCTTACCAGATTTATGACCAGCCGGCTGTGGAAAATGACATGATTTGTAAAGAATTAGGAGAAAACGCAAAAGTAAACAAACCGAGGGAAGCCATTGAAAGTGCAGTAAACCATCCAAGCGTTGAGTTGAAGTTACAAATTTTGATCAACTCTTACCATTTTGAAGGGGAAGGCACGTCGATTTCCCCGGTCGAAATACCCGCTTTGCAAGTAATTGGAACAAATTTCAAATAGTTATTAACATAGTAGTATCAATTTCCCTCCTCCTGTGCAGTATTGTCTTCATCGACTGCTCGTTTCGATGGAATGTTATCACGTATCAACCCCGCCAGCTTTGTTGCCATACCAACTTCGCATAAATTAATCCTTACACAAATTCTTCGCTCTGGTCTGTCCTCTTCACGTTACATTTCTCGTAGCAACGAAAAGGCGAATTTGTCTGACAATCGGGAGTTTCTAAAATTGTTGATAATTTACTTTATTCTCTTGACCTCATGTATGATTTAAGGCAGACAGAAGAAATAAGAAGCCAGTCATTATTGGCCGGTTAAAAAATGCAACAGCTTCCGCGCTTTCAGCGGATGATGAAACTAGTTTCGGATTTGTGATCCGTTTTAACTTCGTTTTAAGCGTCCTTTCTTTTTTTACTTCAAAGCCTAATTCCTTGACGATCGACAAAAATGACCGTTCTTGCTTATGTGGGTAATTGTTTTTCTTTGTCTTTCCGTCTTTTCCGTCCATCAGTTTGCTGCATTTTAAACGCAGTGTTCAGAGGCTCAAAGAGGAGAAGATCAATCCCCAACATGAATCCCTTAGCTTGGAAAAAAGAAACTTCAGTTAGTCAGAGAGCAGTTACTCATTTATTTCCTGCGAAAAATACTTTTGTTACATGATATAAAGCTGACCCTACTCGTATCTGCACTTGGAAAGGGGTTTTAATTTTTTATCATTATTATCAATTTTTTTGTAGCTACGAGGAGCACCCTTCGTTTGAAAGCATTCCAAGAAGAATGCAATTTTCCGGAGCATACGGTAACGGGAAACTACATTTGATCAAAAGCACAACTAAGGGGTTAATACCAGCTGATGGGTCCTACCCACACTTGCCGTGATTTATGGTTAGTAATTAATTTTTTTCGTCTTTCCTAGTGACCAGTCATTATCGCCCTGACGGAAGGGGGGGGGAGTTTTAGGATTATATCTACATTCTACCAATGCAATAAGAATAATTGACCCTATCAGAAAACCGCAGCCTGCGTAGCCAGGCTCCTAAATGATGGAAGAGAGGAGGGGACAGTGGATGAATTGGATAAAGGAAATGCTCAATTTCCTACACCCCCCCCCCCTTAATACTCTGTTAATGATGACTGATTCCCCCTTCGTTCCCCTTTAAATCATCAGATTCCAACCACAATCAAATCCTCCTACCCTCCCCTACCCCTCCCCCCAGGTGATAAAAAACAGGAAAGTGATAACTTTGACATTGAAAGTGAGCCTCTGTTAGCAGTTTACGATTTCATTAGTTACAAAGCGATGAGATTTTCTGTTATGGCTGCTTGCTGCTCAGTGAAAGCTCATACGAAAATTGCATAGACATCAACGCAAATGGTGCCTCCATTGTCTCCCTCGCCAGCATTCATCAGATCTTCGCCATACCACACCCGTAACTCTTGGTTTTTGCTGACGCGGGAGGGGCTGAAAAAGGACAGCATTAGCTTCGGGGAAAGGGAGCTATATCCAGGAACCTTGGACCACTTAGCTCCATTATGTACTATAAATTCTCTTGGTGGCAAAAGAACGTGATTGTCTGAGGTTGTTATGACGACATTTATCTTGCCCAGTCCGTGGACGTACGAGCCACAGCCCCAGTAAGACCAATAGGAGACATGTCGTGTGTCACAGGTCACGTACCCGTACAGGTGAACCAACATCACAGCGGCCAGCTTTTTATAAGCAGTTTTAAGATAGAATCTACCAAACTGTCCGTTCTTTGCACCAAAACAGACAGGTGAGGTATTCTGCTTTTGCCATTCATCTATAGAGCAAAAAGAAATTAAATTGAATCAAAGATAAGTTTGCCCGTTTATTAAGGACCGCTCTCTTTTTATCGGTTGGGGATAAGGGAGGGGTGGCGGGGTTTACGATTTTAATGTGTCATGATAAAATTTACCTGATCCTCCATAAGGCTTTGTAATGTCCTTATGATCCCCGCCCGTCGATGGCAGATAATTTCCTTTAGTCACCCGTTTATACTCTGTTAGTGGCGACTGAGCCCTCCTCTCTCCCCCTAAAAACCATGTGATCCTCTCTAAAGCTAAAATCCTCTATTCCCCCACCAATGGCTGCCTGTCTCTTATAGTTATTGCTGCACAGCAAGCGTAGCAAGCGTGCAGCATTCTAATCAGGATTGGAAAAGTATAAAGGGGATGCGAATTCTCGAATACATCGCTTTTACCAGAATGCATTGTAGCTGTTAACCAGAGTACAATGCAGCACGATTGTTGTGTTTAGTGTATTGCGTTACCTAGCGTTACTACTCTAAGGACATTTCTTACATGTACTCAATCGTGTTGTTAATCTACTTTTCTAAGTAAAGGCGAATGAACTAATTGCGAGTATTGTGTGGTGAATCTACTATCCTGATCACTAAATGAAGTACAATTGAATTAGAGCAATAAAAGGAGTCACTTGATCAATAAATAACTCTACCTGCGTCAGTTGACACGGGGAAGCAGGAAAGCTGAAAAGAGGTGTTGATGAGCCTGTGCAACTCCTGCCATTATCTAGCGCTTTTAAATTTTCTTCTTTTAAAGTTAAGCTCTTATCAAGATGTTTCTCAACGACTTCCCTTCGCGATGAATTAACTGAAAGGTTTTTAAGATGTCACTTCCCCAACCGTATGTTCTTGATGTTTAGCAAAGCCGGATGAGATTGTGTTACAAAAGGCAGTATTCTTCTTCTGTGAGCGCGTTTTTTTCTCTGTTTTAAGTATCTTTCTCTCCCGCAGAAAATAACTTCAGAAGTATTTTTAACAATGTAAGTCTTGGAATACGCAGGTAGATGAGTCACAGGGTAAATTATGTCACTATTAACAGAATGTGCCACAGCATTACTCTAAAATTTGATGACGTAATTGTGGTGGTCTTTACAAAACGAATTCTTCGTTCTGACCTTCGATGTCTGTTGAGATACTCGACTGTATCGTAAATCAAAGGAAACTTTTAACTTTTAAGTTATCATTAGGTTAATGTTTAACTTTGCCGCAAACGAACGTGTTTAAAACTTTGCTATCATTTAGTTTATTTACTTTTGATTCAGTTTCATCGTCCTTGAAGCGGAACTATGGCTTTTCAGCATAAGCGGAAGATTTTCATGAAATTTGGTTCCTCGCTCTTGAAGCGAAACTTTGTCGCTTCAGCATAAGAGGAAGGTTTTCACGAAAGTTGGTTTCTTTTAGTTCAATCATTCTTGCCCTCAAACTTGTGGTTTCAAAGTATTGGAAAATATTTCTGCGACCCCTTCTGCGTAATCAGCCAAAATGACGAAAGACTTTCTGCTGATACATGCAAATAACGTAAATACATGCTTTGAGGTCGCGGTTTCCCAACAATCGGAAAAAAGTTTCTCTTTCCAAATCAAGAGCTGGCAGAGTCGACGATCCGGCGAAACCTGGCGAGGTAGTGCGCTATTTACTTATTGCCTTACATGCATTGCCTACTTTGATTGGGCATATCCCAATTTTGCCACGATAGGATTCTCCCTGCTGTCACGGTTGGTTTGTCTAGCTACCTGGGATGGCTCAAACCACACCGTGTCAGAAACACCGATCGATTTACAATTACAGTACGTCTCATTTTAAAACTTTCGCCCCGATGAAGACAAATTGAGTTCACAAACCTGCAGCACTCCTCTTTTCGGCCAAAAAGCAGAGATTCAAAATGAACAGGAAAATGAAACTGGATTTCATCTTTAAATTAAGCACGGCGACTTAGGTAGTGCGCGTCCTCAACAGTTTACGTTAACTTCGCAATGAGTCATTTACTTCCGTAAGAACGAAGTTTAATTCACAAACGCAATAGACCAACTCGAATTGATTGACAGAAAATTACATTCCCCGCAGTATTACAAATAAAACTATTAAGTTCCGCGTAGATCAGGAGACCGCAGAACCTGCGGAGCTAATATTTTTTTGTGAAAAAGGAAAGTAATTAAATGAATAGGATTATAAAAAAATTGACACCGTTCGAAATTTCGTTTTCGGGTATAAAGATCTCTTCTTAACGTCATTG